>NW_023330670.1:0-69134 GCF_011100685.1 Canis lupus familiaris | reverse complement strand
TCTTTGAAAAGCTAGGGGGTAAAGGCTTTGTGATTGAACAGGACAGGAAATCAGGGGACCACCATCCTTTGATGTTAATGTAGCAGGAAAAGGAAAAATATTGAGAGATACCCTGTGGTGTAAAACACGCTAGATGGATGAGCTATTTGATGAACCGTACCACCCATTCAATGATCTCTTAGTGAGACCTTACTATGTATGAAGCACTATGGATAGAAATATGTGTAAGAAATAACTCTCAGCCCCAAGGAGTTTATAGCATAACTGGGGAGAGAAATATAAATCAGTTCTGCAAGGTAGCAGAGTCAGAAGCCAGGGACAACAATATTTGTAAGACTGCAGTGGAGGTGGTCAGTAAAAGCATGAAAGAATGGTACTCAAAGTGGGTCTCAAAATGCAAATTTTTTTTGTTATCTGGCAAACAAGGAGAGCAAAGACAGTGCAGAAAGGAGCGAGTCCAAAGGCATGCAGAGGTGTAAAAGGATGGCGTGGGTAGAAAATGCCATGTACATTGACATAGTGGCAAAATAAAGGACTCAACAGGTGGCACAGGGCTAGTAATGATGTTGGTTTCTGCAAAAATCCAGAGAAAAGAAAAAATCCCCAGCTAAGTCAGTGACAAGTGGGGAGAGAGAGAGAAGAGGATTAACTTAAGAAATAGCTGGAAAGTAAGAATATCAGGATTTAGTACCTCTTGAGAAAGCCATTATGAACCCTTGCCAAGGCTGCATTAGCAACAAAGATACTGAAAACATCATGTTAGAATCAAAACCCCACCTCCTCTTTAAGAGACTACAAGACATAGGGGGCGCCCTGGTGGCTCAGTCGGTAAAGCATCTGCTTTTGGCTCAGGTCATGATCTCAGAGTCCTGGGATCGAGCCCCTCCACCAGCTCCCTGCTCAGCAGGGAATCTGCTTCTCCCTCTCCCTCTCCCTGGCCCCAACTGGCTCATGCTCTCTCTAGCTTTCTCTCAAATGAATGAATGAATACATAAATAAATAAAATCTTTGGGGGGGGGGAAGGGACCACAAGAACTAGTTTTATTATGTCTCACACCTCTGTTTACCTGTTTATCTCTATTTGGGCTAAGCTTTCCCCAAATGCTCACCCTCATATTGCTCAAGTTATTATCTCCAGGGCCCTTTGGATGCAAAACTCAGGGAGTACTATTTACATTATATTCTGTGCAAATAGGACATAGGGTACAAGCTGAATGATGCCCTGCTCACCCCTTCCTCAACTCCCAAATCCTTTCACTGTGACCTTCAAAATGCCCTCCAGAATGTCTTATTGTGTGATCAGCAAACTGCCCTACAGCTTCAACCTCTTGTTTAAATGATTCCTTGCATTAACTGAAAGCTCTGATATCCTGTTGTTCTTGCAGCCTGTCCATGTGGAAACTGTTTTTCCTCTTACATCCAAAGCACCTCAGTGCTAAGAGGTGGAGTAGATGGCTTTGCATCCATAGCTCCTTGCAAACCACTTCATGCCCTTCTCTTTCTTCAAAACTCATTTCCATTTCTTCCCCTCGTCATCACCAATATTTAATGTCCTCCTTCCCATCTCAACCACTGAAGACTTTAGCTTTTGGTTCATTTTTTCTCTTCACCTCTTTCTATGTGATCTCTGGAACTGTGTCATTTATGTGGGTGATTTATCTCCACTTGCTGTCTCTATTCCTGGATCTTCTCACCTCCAACACCTGGTCCTCCGTTCCATTGCAGCTGCACTACCTCAGCCATTTCTCGAATCTCTCAGAACCAAAGTTTGGTACCACTGAAATCTGGGCTGTAGATATCTGGCTCCGGGCCATTGTCCTTTTATTCTTTCCCCTTTTCTGTAGAACTACCACAGCCACAATTTGTCGATTTAATTGAGACTTCCAGTACCCTGACCCCACACATTTTCATTATCATTTAATCCCCTTTTCCTTCTACCTTTTTGCCTGGTTTAAGTTCTATGATTATTGAATCATAGAGATTATTATAATCATAATAATTGATATAATATGATTATATTATAATAATCATAGTTATTATGATGACTCCTTTGATAATACCTATCTTTGCCTCTTTATTCATTCTGCCTGGAGAGGTAGAAAAACTTATTTGATTGGAAAATTTGTGAAGAATTACTGAGCATGCTCAGCTCAACTCTTTCCTTGCCCCGTGGGTGATAAACCTGCCCACAAAAAGCACATGTTCCCCTGTGCCTCTAAAGGCAGGCTCTGTCCTGTGCAAAGATTGGAAGAGGCCTGGTCTGTCCCAGTGCTGCACTGTGCTGGGTAAGCAGGCTAATTCTGCACTGCGCTGGGTGAGTGGGTTCAGTATTAGGAAACTCATTTCTGTTTTTTCTTTTGCCAGTGGTGTTTCAGCCATACTGGTCTTTGGTTTCCTAGAACAACCCAACTCTTGGTACCTTCCTGTTTTTGGCCTTTCTCTGCCTGATTCACTTCTTTTTCTGCTCTTCTTTCAGCTGGCTCTTAATTTTTTAAGGTTTCGACTTAACGCTTCTCTAAAGTATTCCCTGGCTTCACTATTGAAGGTAGGTTGT
Organism: Canis lupus familiaris; assembly: GCF_011100685.1. NCBI lineage: Eukaryota > Metazoa > Chordata > Mammalia > Carnivora > Canidae > Canis > Canis lupus. Next base: position 66,580 of record NW_023330670.1, on the reverse strand, counting down.
CGTCCTATTATGCTTATGTCTGCCTCTTGTGGAGTTTAACTTGAATATATTGATCTGGGCCTCAAAGGAGAAGGCGTGTGCTAATTAGAATTTAAACATACGGAGGCATATAAGATGGCCCAAGGAAATAGTCAATGTTGGATAAGTGGAAACAGTGTTGGGCGAGATCAGAACCCTGAAGAACCTATAAGAATTATTTCCAGGGAGAGAATTCAATGATGGAACTTGAGAATGAATAGTCAGAGAGATAGGAATTCCTTGAGACAGGAGAGGAAGGAGAGATCTTTAAGGAAGGTTTAGTTTACAGTGTAGAAGCAGCACTGAAAACTGTCAAAAGGAATCCAAAGTTAGGGTCTGGGCTTTGCTATCTTTCCAAGAGAAATCTTAGCAGAAGTAGGAAGGGTGTTAAAGCCAGGCTACAGTGGATTGGAGACTAAAGACATGGAATAGTTTAGAATAAGTATTTTTGGAAACTCAGCAATGAAAATGAGAGAGATGAAGCAGAATAGTTGGAGGGGAACTTAGGACCAAACAAATTTTATTAAGACTGGAAAAGATTTCACACCAGTTTATAGATGAGGCTAACAGATTGGAGAAATTTACAGTATCGATAGTCTAGGTACTAGAGAAGGCAGGAGGGTAATCAGCTTTAAAGAGGAGTAGCTTACTTCTCCTGACAGAGGAATGCTTCTTCCTCTGACCCTGGAGGGAAGAATGCATATGGCATCGGTAAGTTTAGGAGAAGATGGATAGGAAATCTGGGAACAAGAACATCAGTTGAGAATGTAAGAGTTGAGGCCCTGAGGAGAATGGTAGAAGTTTATAATAGCTGCTTGAGGTGGTAGGTGGGATGATAGACGGAATTTTCACCAAGGAATAGTGAAAGGATTGGTACTTAGTATTATAGCTATGGCTGAGGCCAGTGGGAATCTTTATCCACAAACTCAGGTCTGCAGAAAATACCACACTATTTTTTTTAAGCTAATTTAAATTTACCTCTGAGCCTCAAATTAATAAAGCTGGAGAGTAATTCATTCTCAATTATTACTGGGTTCCCCAACCTCCTCCCCTGAGAACTGTACAAAAGCCGCTACCTTAGAGACCCCTCCAGAAAAGTAGATTTAAGTTATTGGCTCATTCTGCTTAGTACTGAAATAACCACTGCCCAACCCATGAGCCATCCTTCAGATCTGGCAACTCTGCTGCATGTTTTGGGAATAAGACTCTTTTGCTAGTTAATAGCTCCTATGGCCCCAATCCCGTCTACCTGTATGCCTGTTGATGCATTTTCATATACTTGGCATGGACACTCTGGGATCTGTGGACCTCTGACCTTTCCCAATACAGAATGTAATGCAATGATTTTAAAATTGTGACTGGAGAGGCAGATTAAAAACAAAATTTAAGTAAATCCATACAAGCCAGATTGGGGGTAGTGATGGTGTATGAAATTAAATTAAGTTGTCACATACTAAGAGGTTAACTGCAACCTGGGTAAGAAGTTCAGAATCCTATTTTCCCAGATCAGGTGATTAAATTTATAATGTTTACAGTAAAAATTAGGAAACTGTGAAACTCAAAAAGATACCTAGCCACACATGATTTTCTGGGAAACCAAATTCTAGAATATAATGTAGACAGGGTTAGACAAGGTTGTAGGTTAAATAGGGTTAGACAGGGTTGTGGGTTGACCTAGCGAGCAGAACTTACTTACCATGTGGATTGAAGATGGCTGCGAATTCTTTGAAATTTGTGTCATTGAGAGGTTGAGTTGAATTCCTTACTTCTTGAATCTAGCCTGGACTCAGTGACTGCCTAATTAATGGAATTTGGTGGAGTGACATTCCGGAACTTCTGAGGCTAAGTCATTAAAAGCTCAGGGGCTTCTTTTCTGTCGGGGGCCTCCTGAGCAGCCATGTAAGAAGTTTGGTTACTTTGCAGGAGAAACTGCATGGGAAAGTGTTCACCTAAGTCCAGCCTTCTAGACATCCATATTCAGACACGATGAGTGAGTACACTGTCTTTCACTCTCCAACTCTGCTCAACAATCAGCTGAATACCACCAAGTGGCTACCTAGTCAAAGCTAGATGGAGTAGATGAGCCTCTTAGCCAATCTCTGCTTGAATTTATGATTATAAAAATCACCCCACGTAACAAAATTTTAGTTGTTTTAAGCCACTAAGTTTTGGGGAATTTTTTAAGCAGCTGTAGTTGCTTGTTGAATTGTAAGTTTGTCTTGTCAGTCATGTAAAGTAGCAGAGATAATCAGATGTCTTAAATTTGTCAATATAGTTTAAAAGGCTTATTTTTATGTGTGTAAATGGAGACTAACTTTTAAGGAATTTTAATCTGTTGAACTTAAGAATTAATTGAACATTCATCAAAGAATGAATGAATGTGATTTATAAAGGATTTTTACTTCCCATCCCAGTACACTGATAATGATTAGGAAGTCTGACTATATCAAAAGTCTGGGGAGGATGGAGACCACTTTGTTTAAGAGAATGTAAAGTGATGGAATCCTTTGGAACACAATCTGCTGTACCTTACAACTTAGTGATTCTACTCAGTTATTTATCCAAGAAAGATTCATACATCTATACACTAAGAGATGTGTTTAAGAATGTTCATAGCAGGGTGCCTGGGTGGCTCAGTCAGTTAGGTGTCTCACTCTTGATTTTACCTCAGATCATGATCTCAGGGTTGTGAGATCTAGCACCATGTCAGGCTCCCTGCTGGGTGTGGAGCCTGTTTGAGAGTCTCTCTCTATACCTCCCTCTGCCCCTTTCCCTGCTCAGGCATGTGCTCTCTCTCCCTCTTTCTGAAAAAACAAGAACAAAAACAAAAAAACATTTAACAAAACAAGACAAAAACTGAAAACAACCAAGATGTTCATTGACAGAAGGATGGGTATATATAATTGTTGTTTATTCAAATTGTGGAATAGTATATAGCAGTGAAAAATGAGTGAACTATACAGATGCAATAACTTAGGTGATTGTCAGAAATGTAATGTTAGTAAAACAAATTACAGACAAACATAAAGTATGATATCCTATAAGTTCAAAGTCATATCAAGCTAAATATGACTTAGGAATAGACATACTCATTTGTAGATATAAACTTATGGAAAGCAAAGGAATTGTAAACACAAAAATAAAATAGGTAGCTACTTCTGGAAGAGGTGATAGGATGATTACAGAGAGTCTGGAAGGCTTCGAAGGTAATGTTCCTTTTCTTAAACTGGGTGGTAGTTATATGGATGTTTATTTTGTTGTTCTTTAAATCATGCATATTATTTATATGTATCAGTTTATATATGTGTATATATGCACCTATACATATATTCTTTTTATAGCATGAACTACTTCATAATTTAAAAATTCACAATAAAGTGAATTTATTCGATTTCCAAGTTATGTCTCAAAGCTTAAAAAAAAAGTAACTTTACATTACACTTGAATAAATTGACAGCTATTAAAAGCACAACAGTGATTAAGTACTGCTGCCCTTTTCACCCATAGGAACCCTGTAGAACATTTCAAAACTCAACTGGCACAGTTCATACTTTTCTTCTGTCCTCTCTAGTGGGGTTCCCTTCTTTTTAAGATTTTATTTATTTATTCATGAGAGACACAGAGAGAGGCAGAGACACAGGCAGAGGGAGAAGCAGGCTCCATGCAGGGAGCCTGATGTGGGACTCAATCCTGGGTCTCCAGGATTACACCCTGGGCTGAAGGCAGCGCTAAACCACTGAGCCACCCGGGCTGCCCCTCTAGTGGGGGTTCCTATCGTAATATTATTATGAATTTCAGCCTTTACAAAAGATGGAAAGAGTTTGAATATATGCAACTTTTGCGTTTGAATTCAACCTGACAAAGGGAACTATAGCCACAAAACTTCCCTGACAAAGGGAATCTAAAGCATGACTGTCTGCTTGAAATGGAGAAAGAAAAATATAAGGAAATAAAGAGAGGACAAGCACAAACTAATAAATTACCTGGCTATAGATGTTTTATTACACATTTATAATTCTCTACCATTCAACTTTTTTCAGGATTTTTACCATTTATGTGATCCCTTCCTATCAGTTTGTTATAAATAATATGTTCATTTTAAAAAGGCCATATGCTATTCTATAGCATTAACAGCCCAGAAGCTTCTCTCTCTCCCTTCACAAATATTTTTAAAATTTCTTAAAAAATCAGTCTATTCTTGAAAGTCAGTCTTTCATCCTGGCATCTGAGTCAATAAAAGAGCCTTAAATCATCCCTCGTGACTTTATAATCGAATTTCCTTCAATGAGATCCTTGTGTGGGTATTTGCTGACTTAGAAATCTCCCAACTACAAATTGCCCTCTAGGTTTTAAGTTCTGTGCTCTTCCCTTCAGAAATTCTGCTTAGTATTTTTTTTCCCCTCAGCAGAATTTTCTTTTATGGATTTTAAGGTAATAATTAGGCAAGGGACAAATTTCAGAACCCCCTTGCCTTTCTTTCTTGCATTTGATCTCAGTTTTCCTCTCTTGTGTATCCATTCTATTTCTCCCTATACCTTTCGCTACTTTTCCTTTGAACTCCCTCCTTTTTCTGAGTGTGTAGCTATTAATTCCCCAATTCCCAAAATAAACATAAGAGATTTAGTATTTGGTGCTAATCTGCCCCCTATTTTTGCTGCATCTTTGTTTTGCCTGTCTCCAATCTCTTTTCAATTTTTGTCCTGTCTCATTCCAAACATAATTTTATGCCTTTTGCCAAACACATTTTCTCTTGGTTTTACTCCTTTTTAAAATTTAACTCTCCTTTTTCTTGGCAATCATTTGAAAATTTAACAAAATATATAAGTTATTATATTATTTGAAACTTACAAAAGTTTCCCCGGGGAGCGAAGCCAATAGACTTGATCTCTACATCTTGTTTTACAGATAGCCAAAGGAAGGTAGACGGAAATATCTTGCCTTAAGCCATATGTTAAGTCTGTTAGAAAGGCAAATTAGGTCAGGGATCAACTGGCCTCATATCTATCACCACCTGATACACTATCACCTGAACCACTTCTTTCTCAGAGAAATCTAGGGACTACCTACATCAAGTCATCCTCCTCACTTTTCTGCTCTAAACCCAAGTATTCAGATTCAAAGGATAAGGCCCAGAAAGCTCCATGTTTAATAACCCCACAGTCATTCTTAGGTACAGTAAAGTAAAAAAGGAAGGAGGAAGAAGGAAGGAAGGAAGGAGGGAGGGAGGGAGGGAGGAAGAAGAAAGGAAGGAAGAAAGGAAGAAAGAAAGAAAAAAGGAAAGAAAGAAAGGAAAGAGGAAGGAAGGAAAAATTGAAAAAAAGAAAAAAAGCCACTGCTCTACTACTGTAGCTCAGCTTCCTAAGTAGTGAAGTAACTAACCTTTTGTGCACATTGTGTGCATCCAGTATTGTGGTCTATTTTTTCATAGACATGTTATTATTTATTATTAATTCTATAAAAATCTATTGAGTTAGATTTCTTAAATCTATTTTATAGTAGAGAAACTGAGGTTGAGCCAAAGTCATTCAGCTGGTAACACAAAGAGTCAATGCCTACCTCCATTACTCTGGATTTTTAAGAACTGTGGCATGGTACATGTTTTAAATGTAGCATAAATAGGGATGCCTGGGTGGCTCAGTCAGTTAAGCATCTGCCTTTGGCTCCAGTCATGATCCCAGGGTCCTGGGATTGGGCCACCCCAGGCTCCCTGCTCAGCAGGGAGTCTGCTTCACCCTCTCCCTCTGCCCCTCCTCACCAGCTCATGCTCTTTCTGTCTGTCTCACTCTCTCTCAAATAAATAAATAAAAATTAAAAAAAACATAAATGTTGCATAAATAGCTATCAGATATAATGTTACCATATATATGGGATTATATTCATCTCCTAGTATACTGCAAACTATAAAAACATGAAATCGATTAAACTCACTCAAATATGTCTACTTTTTTATTGCTATGATTGACATAAACATTATATTAGTTTCAGGTACACAACATAATGATTTGATACTTGTATATATTGTGAAGTGATCACCATAATAAACTTAGTTACATCCATAAACACTCATAGTTATGAATTTTTTCTTGTAATGAAAAATCTACTCTTGGCAACTTTGAAATATATAATCTAGTATTATTAACTATAGTCACCATGCTGGACATTATATCCCCAGCACCTATTTATCTTATAATTGTAAGTTTGTACCTTTTAACCACCTCTACCCCATTTCACCCATCTCTAAGCTCCTATCTCTGGCAACTACCAATTTGTTCTCTGTATCATGACTTCAATTTCTTTTTCTTTTTTTTTTAGATTCCACATATGACTGAGATATTTGTCTCTTTCTGTCTGACTTGTTTCACTTAGCATAATGCCCTCAAGATCCATCCATGTTGTTGCAAATGACAGAATTTCCTTCTTTTTTTATGGTGAACAATATTACATTATATATATGTACCACATTTTATTTTTCCATTCATCCATTGATGGACACTTAGGTTGCTTCCATATCCTAACTATTGTAAATAATGTTGCAGTGAACGTGGGGGTGCAGATATCTTTTCAAGTTAGTGTTTTTGTTTCCTTTGGGTAATTACCCAGAAGTAGAATTGCTGCATTATATAGTAGTTCTTTTTTTTTTTTTTAAGATTTTATTTATTTATTCATGAGAGAGAGAGAGAAAGGCAAAAGCACAGGCAGAGGGAGAAGCAGGCTCCATGCTGGGAAACCCCATGTGGGACTCAATCCAGGTCTCCAGGATCAGGCCCTGGTGGGAAGGTGGCCGCTAAACCGCTGAGCCACCCAGGCTGCCCTATATAGTAGTTCTAATTTTAGTTTTCTGAGGAACGTCTACACTGTTTTCCATAGTGGTTGCACTAATTTACATTCCTACCAACAGTGCAAAAGGGTTTTCTTTTCTCCACATCCTTATCCCAACTTGTTATTGCTTGTCTTTTTTTTTTTAATATAAAGATTTTATTTTTAAGTAATCTCTGCATCCGATGTGGGACTTAAATTTACAATCCCAGGATGAAGAGTAGCAACTGAGCCAGCCAGGCACCCCACCTATCTTTTTTATAATAGCCATTCTAACCGGGATGAGGTGACATCTCATTGTGGTGATTTATCTTTTCGTGTATCTGTTGACCATCTGTGCGTCTTCTTTGGAAAATGTCTATTCGGATCCTCTGCACATGTTTTTAGTTGTTTAGTTTTTTGCTATTCAGTTTGTACGGGTTCTTTATATATTTTGAATATCGATCCCCTTATCAGATACATAATTTGCAAATATTTTCTCCCATTCAGTAGATTGTCTTTTCATTTTGTTGATGGTTTCTTTTTCTGTGCAAAAGTTTTTCAGTTTGATGTAGTCCCACATGTTTATTTTTGCTTATGTTGCCTTGCTTATGGTATCAAATTGAAAAACATTGTCCTTAAGACTGATATCAAGGATCTTACTGCCTATATTTTCTTCTAGGATTTTTATGGTTTAGGTCTATGTTCAAGTCTTTAATCCATTTTCAGTTGATTTTTTGTGTATGGTGTATGATAGTGATCCGGTTTCATTCTTTTGCATGTAGCTGTGGAGTTTTCCTAATAACATTATTGAAGAGATCATTTATTTCTCCATTATGTATTCTTGATTCCTTTGTCATAAATTAGTTGACCGTGGTATGCATGGGCTTAGTTTTGGGCTATTATTCCATTAATCTATGTGTCTGTTTTTAATGCTAATGCCATATTGTTTTGATTACTAGAACTTTATGATGTCTTTTATTTTTTTTAAAGATTTTATTTATTTATTCATGAGAGAGACAGAGCGAGAGAGAGAGAGAGGCAGAGGGAGAAGCAGGCTCCATGCAGGGAGCCTTACGTGGGACTCAATCCCAGGTCTCCAGGATCATACCCTGGGCTGAAGGCGGCGCTAAATTGCTGAGCCACCCATGGCTGCCCTTAATATAGTTTAAAATCAGCAAGTGTGATACCTTCAGCTTTGTTCTTTCTCAAGATTGCTTTGTTGTGAGTCATGAGTTTACTTTTTCTTGAAAATTATCTTTTAATATAGAAAATGTATAATCAAATACAATGACAAAAGAAATTAAAAATTATGAATATACTAATTACGTCAAAGAACCACGATCAAGTTTTGGTCATAAAATTTACAATGCATTGTTCTGTGTGTGGGAAATGCCTCTTTTTTTTTCTTCCTGCTATCTGGACTACGAATGCAGTAGCTAGAGGTAGAGACCACCTTAAATCGCAAATTAGAAACTGAATATTGAGGATGGTAATAAAAGTCTGAGTCCTGAATGTCTATCCATAACACCCCTGAAACTGCTTTCTAGATTTTAACAAATTCTATCATGTAAATGTTAATGATTGTAAAAGCTAACAAAGCTATACTTGGTATTATTTCAAAAGGATAAATCAACAATGAGAATGTAATATTTTAATAATAATGCATATGTTGTCATTCTTTGGTTCTCAGTTATAGCTATTAAAATTCTGTTTGTGCTTAGCAATCATACAGGAATTGTTTGTAGCACACTTCAAATTTAAAATAAACTCAAAATGAAAATGACAAATCCGCTGTTAAGATAATTATTTATGATTCTATGGTAACTTTTTAGAGATAACTTTGCTATGTCAAAACAAAATTTGAATTTTATAGGATGAGTAATACATTGAGACAACAGAGGAACTCTGTTTTTCCCAGTTTCCAGGTTTCTGGCTCTATTGCACAAGCCAAATGTCCTATATTCCGTTTTAAAGTACTCTAGCAGATTTAGGATTGGAATGCAAGAATACGTTGTAATGCTGGATAAAACTGGACTAATGGGAGGAAATATGAACTCTTGGAGAAAGTTCAAGTATCAACTAAGCCAGTCAAAGAATCACAGTTTATCATTATAATTGATACTTAGAAAAATATCTTCTGAAGAATGAAGTGAAAATCCTTCATTCCCTATTCTAGAAGTTGACCCATTATACCGAATTCTGTCATAGCAGAATTTATTCCCATGATTTAAAATATTTTTTCCACCTTGCTCTTCTCAGAGGGACAGCATCACACGTGTAAGAAGATATTGTCGTTTTTAATCTGTATCTATTGTATATTTAGGGAGTGGATAGGTAAAGTAGGGGTTGGATTTGGAAACCCGGAGAGAACATGAAGAATCAAATATTTTGATTTAAAAAGGAGAAATGTAGTGTTTATAACTAATGTAACAAATTTTAGGAAATTGCTCTTTCTTGTTATTGTTTTTGAATGCAAGATGCATTGAACAGGTCCAAAGAGCAAATTGCAAAGTGGACTTCAGTGGACTTAATGCAAGACGAAATTTCTGCATTTAAAATAGAAACTACTAATATTTTCCTAAATGTTCAAGTTTTATAAAAAAAAAAATAGATAACTTTAATTTCAGGATCTTTATAGGTTGGATTTCCCCCTTTTTTTAATTTAACATAAATAAATGTTAAAATCTAGAGGCATTCTCTGAAGCTATAGAGCTACTAAAAGCCACTACACAAGGAATTCCATTTGAAGATCCCCCCAGAGGACAAATTTAGTGAAAACTCCATTCTATTTTCCTTCTATATAATGCCAGAAGACCAAACTGACCCTGTCAGGATTTGATCCTTTAACTCTGATTTCTCACCATGAGATTTGGACCATATATCATGCTCTAAGTACTTTAGCAAGGCATTCTAAACACTGCATTTCTAATCAGGGAAACATAAAACAAGATTTGTCCTTAAGCTGTTTTACTTTTCCTTATAATGGGTCTCCATTTCCTTTCATGAGGCATTATCTTGATAAATTGCTGTTTTTAAAGCTCACTTCTTTGCCTGGAAATGTGTAATAGGTCAGACACTGAAGGTTCTTGTTGGGGTTGAGATTTTGGCCACATGTTGTATAACCTTACTGCATCTGTACTAATACCCCATGATATTCCTGATTTTGCTCATTGTTTCTAATTTGTATACTGGCTATATTAGTAAATTAGACTGGGTAGATTCTCCAATGATAAAGGATACTCTTAGCTAAACTAAGAACTAAAAAGCAAATCAGAATATTATTTTACTTGGGAAAATTATTGTATTCTCAGTACTTAAGCTCTGTGAAAGAAAGAAAGAAGGAAAAAAAAGAAGAAAGAAAAGAAAGAAAGAAAAGAAAAGAAGAAAGAAAAAGGAGAGAGAGAGAAAGAAAACAGTCCTGTAAGTCAGGTCACATTCCTTGAATTCAAATGTTAATTATTCCCAGAGAAAATTACTGTGCTAATTGATTTATAGATGTATGTTAGAATTTGAATCACTTACCTACATTCAATCCCTAGAAATCTAGCAGTAGTTAAAGAAAACTTACATGGTAATTTGTCTGTACTTATTACACTTGGAGGAACACTTAAAAAACACTACACATAAACAAAACACAAAGCAGGCACATCACGGTGGAGTACAAGTTCCTTAGAGTGACAATAACAATTAGTATAAAAAGAGCAGCGTTGGCTCCATTGAGGACTACTATTTCCTCAAAACCAAAGGAGCAATTTAGAGGAAAGTTATCAGAATTAGTCACTATATCAGTGAGTTGGTTGTTAAGTAATGCCCTGAACCAATTTTGAAATAAACACACGAGTATAGTAGTGCTACTGGGAAACGGTTAAAGAAAACATTTCTGAATTCATTTATATTTACCTAGACTTTCTGTCAAGTAAGTTTTTTTATTACCAAGAAGTCAAGAAAACACCTGTCCTTCTGTTAATTTTTTATAGGCATTAGGTTTATACCTCTAATAGAGGATTAAAAGACTACTTATAATTATCAAGCATGAATCTCAGATTCATATTTAAAAATAAAATTCATGTCATGCCCAAAGTCATGGAGAAATTTAGAAGTGGTGTTTAAAATAGAAATTTAGACTACTGACTTGAAATCTCATGCTCTGACCACTAGACCACACGCCTGCCCAAGAATACTTACATTTTTTTTACTGTGTATTCTTCTTTGTAATTAGATGCAGTGATTAGAGTGTCTTTTGCATTACTCTGCATTTTTTCTTTTAAGTCAGGGTTTGTAACCCAACATAGGGCAATGTCCCTTACAAAACTAAACAAGGGATTTTCAGTCTTGCAATACAATCTCTTGATATTTGTTTATAGGTTTCACACATCAAAAAAACAATGAAATCTGTAATTTTTCAAATTACAATCTTCTCATTCTCTAAGTTATGTGCCTATGAGAATTTGCAAATCTTTTGAAGAGAATGTAATCTTTATGCTTACAAAATGTAGGCTTTCATATTTGGGTACAATTACAAATCAAGGCCTTCCCCCCCCCCCCCCATAATAATCAGTTCTCCCAGTTGTGGGTTTTCCTCATTTGAAAATAAATTAATGGGAATTTTAAAATATAATTCATCCAGTTATTAAATCTTTTCAATCTTTAAAATTAGAAATCATTTCTATTCTCAATCTGCAAGGAAACAATGGCAGAACAGGCCTGATAGCATATTACAATTTAATTTCTGTTGACTGAGGAAGTAAGAATAAACAGCTAAAACCACATTAATTTAAATCTAAAAAGGGAGAAAACTTCTATGAGTCCTTATTGTTTTACTTTTTTTTTTAATGACAGCTATATATTGCGTGCTTAAATATTGAGTTTTTCTCTATCAAGTACTTGTCCAGAAAGAAAGGCCATTTTTGGAACAACAAAAATTCAAAGTACTATAGATGGCTTTCTAAAGAATTTGAGTTAGTATTCAATGTTGCAAAAAACAGTGATAACTTTTGTAGCTCTAACCATCTAGTTTATAAAATTAGAGATTGATATATAAGGGAACTGATTTTGCATAGTCATTCATTTTAAAATAACACATCATAGTTACTAAATCATACAGTATATGTAGAGGCATACATATTTTCTGAATGCTGTCATGTAATTATGTAGAAATTTCATTTTCAAAGCTATGAATTTGAGACACAGGTTACTTTTTTTCCTATTAATACTTTATTAATTGAAATGAAGATGTGGTCATTCACATTTTTCCCAGACCTTTCTGGAGCAATCTATATATAGGGCAGGCAGTGGGAGCTGGGGGGACCAAGGAAGCAATAGACATATGTAAAACTTGTTAACTCTTAAATAAAATGTGTGGGCTTGTTGGGAGGATATAAAGAGTTTCCCAAAGGGAAAATAAAGTAGAATCAGGAACACCAATGCTCATACAAAGAAGTACTCTTCTACATAATGGTTGTCTTTTTTTAAATCAAAACTCTAGAATATAAGTTTGGAGAACAAGTTCTTTGTCTAATTTGTTCAACACTGCTCCTCTGGTGTCTAGAATCACAAATACTTATTAAATGAATAAATGAGTGAATAGATGAATGAATATGCAGTGATTCTTCTAGATATATTTTAAATCAAATTGCCATATTAACCTTAATAATTATGGGTAAACTGAAGGTAATCCCACTGACAGTGAGTGGTATAGGAAGTATACACATTGAAGATGTTTGAGGAGAACAGAACTGTGGCTGGGATCAAGGATTCTTGAGAACAAATGGCCACTTGGGCAACCTGAACTTTTCCACAGTAGTTGTAAGTTGTGGAGAGACCATTGATTTATTGACGTGAAAATCTCTTCTTAAATTTATGGATGAAATATGATAATTGGGCTTTCCTTTAAAATCATACTTTGATCAGATACTTGGGTGGCTCAGTTGGTTAAGTGTTTGACTTTGGCGCAGGTTATGATCTCAGGGTCCTGGATGGAGCCGTGGGTCAGGCTCCCCACTCAACGGGGAGACTGCTTATTCCTCTGCCCCACCCCACCCCGCTCATGCACTCTCTCTCTCTCTCAAATAAATAAAATCTTACAGATAAAATAAAATATACTTTGAGAGCTAAAGTGGAGAGGAATAGATGAGGTATAGATGAAATAAAAAATAGATGAGGTATAGATGAAATCAAATTTACTCATGTTGATAGTGGTTGAAACTGGGTACATGGGATCCATCATACTCTTCTCTACTTTTATGCTTGAAACTTGAAAAGTCAGCAAACACACAACCCTCCACTTAAGCGTGACATAATAAACATTTATATTGCCCAATACATAGTCTAATCTTAGAAGGGCCTACTCATATCATGTAGGTTAAGAAAATTTTTGAAAAGATTTGTCTTCATGACAAAAATTGCTTTTAGCTCTAGATGCAATAAATCATGATGTAAATCATTATCATATCACTGATAACAGGTTTTAATAATCTCGGGGAAAGCTAGGGAGCATAGGCTTATGTTTACCCAAAGCTCAAGTTATCCTCAGCACATCTTGACATTCAGCTAGATGAGGGCTGAGGAAGTCAAGGAGGTTAGTGGGAAGGTAACCAAGTAACCAAGATAGCTTCGGAAACCCACTTACTGCTACCATTTGCAGAAGACTTAGGTTTGGCCCTCTCATTGGGCACTGGAATTTATTACTTTAAAGTGCTTTTACATTATTCTCATTGTTTGAGCATAAGCCAGACTTATCTGTCAAATAAAATTAATCTTAGTTCTGGCCTCACAACCTTATCTTAGTCCATTTAGGCTGCTGTTAAAAAATACCAAGGGCTCATGGGTGGCACAGCTGGTTAAGTGGCCAACTCTTGTTTCTGTTCAGGTCATGGTCTCTGGGGTCATGAGATCCAGCTCCTGGTCCAAGTCCATACTCAGCACAGAGTCTGCTTAAAACCATTCTCTCTCCCTCTGCCCCTGCTTCCCACCTCTAAAATAAATAAATACATCTTTAAAAAATATCATTAGACTGGGGAGCTTATAAACAACAGAGATTTGTTTCACACAGTTCTGGAGACTGGAAGTTTGAAATCAGAGTGCCAGTGTGGTTGGGTTCTATGAAGCCCCCTTCCAAATTAAGGCCAGTAGACTTCTCTGAATCCTTTTGTAAGGGCACTAATCCCATTCATGAGGGCTCCATCCTCATGAACCTAATCATACCCCAGAGGCTCCACCTGCTAATACCACCACAGTGGGCATTAGCTTTTCAACATATGAGTTCGATGAGGATGCATTCAGACCATAGCAAACCGTTTAATGATTTTATTTTTCTCTTAAAGTCTAATTCTTTAACAAGGGACACATGTTTTTTCCCTCCCTCTTCAGAGGATTTTTTTTTCAAGTCTTTTTCAGCTCAGTGATTTGTAACTTCATAAATAAACAGTCTAATATATATTAAGTAATTAGGGTTAAAATGAGTTTGAATTCTCAGTGTGTCTTTAGGCACCATCATAAGTAATGTGATGCATTCAAATAAGAGTTGATGAGAGGAAATGAGGTGATTTTTCCAGTCCAATCCTCATGTTTTCCTACTCAAAGAGTATTTTCATTGAGATTGATTTACAAATATTTGGCTTGAAAACTTAAAAAAAAAAAAAAAAAAAGCTATGTATTATAGGGTCATCAAGGGCAGGAATTATCTCTCTACAGGGATCTTTTTAATTTTCTCATAGCACGTAATAAACAATTCTGTTGCATGGTAGGCCCCAATACCTTTCTTTGCACTCTTAACCATCACTATCACCCACACAGCCTGCTGTGAAAATAAATAATTCCAATCTTTAATAGTGTTAATCTGAAAATTTTTAAGCCTATCTTTTTATTGAATTAAGAAAATACACAATGGCATCATTGTACAATTGAAACCCACCCACTGTGTGTTTGGTACTAAGACTGAAAATCATACTGTAACAGAAGAAAGCCAAAATTAAGTGAGCTGTTCACTTCAAATTGTACCATAACTCTCGTATTCATACAATGTATTACAGTTTCCATCTGACCTCTCAAATCTACTTACAAGAAGAGAGGTTTATAATTCAAATATTATAGGAAGAGGAAATCTAATTTTGACCTTGAGTCAAACTGATGCCAAAGGAACTTTATGGTTTTCTTTACTTTATAAGCTGTAATTGCAAATACAGTTTCCTTCATCTAAAAAACTATTCCACCCTGAAATTTTCAAACAAAAATAGTTTGCAGAAACATTGGCAAAAGACATCTTCAAAGGAAACTAACTAGTTTGAATTAGAAGGAGAAGGAGGAGAGAGATGGTGGATATTTTAAAGGGATTATGTTTTCAATATTTTGGGCATTCGATGTCTAATTCCTGTTGCTTTTTTTAAAAGCATTTCTCATTTAAAATTTAAAAGTAGATTAGTAATTTAAATGTGCTTAATTTGTAAATAAGATAAAAATAACATGTGTATAAGATAACTTGAAGAGAACTTAAAGCTTCTCTTAAATATTAAATAGAAATAAAATTGTTATTAGGAAATGTCATAAAATACTAAAATGGGTAGTATTAATAAAGACATAGAAATGGTGTGAAGTTCATTTATCAAAAATATTTTGACTGATTATTTCTACCAGAATACTTGAGAATATAATTCATGTTCAATACCAAAAAAGAAAAAAAAAGTTATGTTGGTTGTCCCCAAAACTGTTCATTATGATGTGTCTATAGCCAGTTAATCTCAAAGTAAATCATGCCTAACTTTGAGATTAACTGGCTCATTACCTTTGCCACAAATGTTCAATATAAAACACCTCAGACTTCTGGTTTTATGAAGTTAGTGTATTATTCAGTAGGTGAGAGGTTAGAGTAGGGTGTGACATTAGCATTACGTAAAAATATTATTCCTTCAGGGTGCCTGGGTGGCACAGTTGGTTAAGCTTCTAACTCTTGATTGATTTCAGCTCAGGTGGTGATCTCAGGACATGAATTCAGGTTGTGATCCTGGGGTCATGAGATTGAGCCCCACTTTGGGCTCTCTGCTCAGTGCAGTGTGCTTGAGATTCTCTCTCCCTTTGCCCCTCTGGCTCCTGTTCTCTCTCTCAATAAATAAATCTTAAAACAAATTTTTTAAATTAAAATGTCCCTTCTCACTTCTTATTGCCTCAGATTCTAGGTTATTTCACTGACCTCAGTTCTCAAATAGATAACTTTCGTGTACGTATATGTGTATTAAGTTCTCAGACTCAAATAGTTTTTGATTCCAGTGAATATTACACATGGATTTTCACTACCAAAACCATGTTTGACCAAGGTTGCACAAAGGAACCCACCAAATTCGTCTCAAATGTTTTTAGTTTACCTTTGAATTAAATATAGAAAATACAGAAATGATAATTGCAGCAATGAATAAAAGAGATAACCTGAATCATTAGGAATACATAAATGTTGGACTGAGGTAGTTCATTTATCTTTAAACAGCCATCATATTAAAGAGAAAGTTCAGAAGCTCTTACTTGTTTCTAGGAAGACATAATTAAATACAATAAAAACAAAAAGATTCAAAGAAGCATCACACCTTCACAGGAATGACTTGTGTCAGGTCAGGATAAAATGATAGGTTTAGAAAGATAAAGCCATTTCCTGAAGTAATAGCTCACCCCTTCCCCACCAAAAAAAATCCCCACCAGATTAAGAAAAACAGAATAAACTACCCCAAGACAAGAATAATAAGAAAATAAAGATAAAAATGGATTTCCTAATCATTAAAATTGTAGTGGCTGTTGTACATATCCAAGAAGACAATATACCATGTGGTGAGACCCAATCTTGTTTGCATTGTGGAAAACTTATACCTTGGGTAGTAAATGCTCTGTAGGACCTCTTCAGGAATAGGTGGTTTATCTTGTTAGATTCCTAAACTGTGCAGGGGCAACACTATTCAATTCATCCTGTGGTTCCCACTCTCAGAAAGAATATGAAAATGGGTTTATGTTTTTACCCAATAGGGCACTTCATAGAAACTTAACTATTAAACTAGAAAGGACATGATAGGATTCCTCGTCCAACTCCCTCATTTTACAGATATGGAAACTGAGGAGCAGAGAGAGAGCCTAAGCCATTTGTCTAATGTTATACACTTGTTGACAGGCCGGAATAAACACATGGCTTCTTGATCACTGGCCCAGAGTTCTTTTCACTATGCAGTATTACTAATCAGGGACATAGCTGTATCAATTCAAAACCAAAAATGTGTTATTCATAACATTGATGATCTTCTTACAGAAGTAATGTGGGACCTGAATGCCATTACAATTATTGTCGTTGTGGTTGTTAGATTTCACCGCCTTTATCCACCTGCTGGGGCTCTATTTTAAGGCACACAGGCAAGCAAAGTAGTCTACTCTCTTGTAACATAAAATAGTTACTTTGGGGTCAAAACGATTATGTGAAGATTCCTGCAGGAAAAGTTCTCTTTTTAACACTCTTGCCTTCTCCTGTTTTCCAAAATAAGGGTAACTTAGAGAAGAATGGACTTTGGATACCCACTTGCCCTTGGCTGAACCTCGTTAGCCATTCTTGGTGTTTCCATTTGAAGAGATGAACAAAGGAGATGATTAAGTAACAAAACCTTTCAGGGTATGGCTTTGCTTACTTTCAGGGAGACAGAGAGGACGATTGTCTATTAAGATGGGAAAAACAAATAAGAATTATAACCAATTGAGCATTTGCCTATAAAATTAGAATTTAATTATAAATGTAATTAATATAAATGCTTTTTCTATATCAATAATCCCATGTAGGCTTCCCACACTGCCCTTAACATTTGGTGCTCCTGATACCTTGTGCTGAATATTTTCTTTCAAGTCAGAAAGGAAAACTTACATTTTGAAAAAGAGAAGAAACTTCAAATATACTATGTTGTACATAATCTTCTTTTCATTTTACTCTCCTTTTAGATTTAGAATAGATTTATATAAATACATATTTAGGCTGAATGCCAAACAGCTTAGTATTACAATTGTCAGATGCTGAAGCTAGATATAATAGAATGAACTGTTGGAAGAAGAAGAAATGTGAAATGTAATCACAATTACACTTTTACAATTAAAAAAATGTCGGTAATGGAATTTTTAAAGTTTGGTCTGGTACAGGCACAAATATTCATATTTCTGTCGATCTATTTCTCAATTTCACAATTAAAAATTCTTATTCTTTTTCTATATAACATTATCAGCTTTCACAATCTTCCCTAATTTTGCAACATTTTGCTCTTCCAATAGTTCCAGCGTATAAGGAAATCTTAATCCAAGTTATATCTGTACATTCAAAATGAATATTCATGTTAACCAATACATTAGAATGGCCTTCCTTGTTGGCATATGGCCCCTGCTTTACTAATTGTACATGATGCAGACATGATGATGTTGACATAGGTATGTGGCTACTTGACATTCCAAAGGCTAAAGGGAGGCTATGGTTGAAGCCAAATAGAAATCTTGGCCAAACACCAAAGTAAAAAAATCAAACTTTAGGAAGTCCCTAATTCAGAGTTTGGTAGAATATTTCAATAAGCAAAGGATGTCCTAATTTTTTATAGTTTTTTCGATTCTTTTTTTCTCTTTTTCTGGAGAAATAACTAGACATTTTAAACTGAAATCAGTGAATTCCCCTAAAATCCACAAGATGGTGCTATGAAGTGGCATTTAGAAAATTTTTGAAAACCATATGCCTTGTAGGAACAACTTTCAGGCAGGGCCAACTAAGTACCATTTAATGATATCGACTACAGGTAAACGCCATTTAAAGAAAGTAATGTCAACCAGATTAGTTGACATTAAAGAAGGCATATCTTTACTCCTACTGTAATACTTTTAATACTTTGTCCCCCAAATTATACTTCTGAAATTCTTTTATTGGTCTCCAGTTTTAAAAATGTCTTATGAGAAGGCTAAGAAATAAACTTGCATCTTAGTGGAGCTAAGTCGTAATGAAAAAAGTTCTGGGCTCAGATAGAGACCAGAGTCTAATCTCCGCCCTCCCACTGAATCGTAGCATTCAGCCAGCCTTCCACGTATTTCAGCTGTTCTCCACCATGGGTGATTTTACCCTCTGGGGAATATTTAGCAACGTCTTGGAGACATTTTTGATGGTAACAACTTGGGTGACGAGGCTGCTACTGGCATCCATGGGTAGAGGTCAGGGATGCCACTAAGTATACTACTGTGCACAGGAAAGACTTACCCACAACGAAGAACTATCCTGCCTAAGATTAACCGTGCCTAGGTTGAGGAACTTGACCTATTCGTTCATTCCTTTGTTGGCTTGTCTGCTCATTCATTAACTAGTTCATACATTCATTGACTTCTGCATGTACACATTCATCACTTCAACACATTTTTACAAAGCGTCTACTATGATTCAAGACCAGACTAAGGTTTAGGGATTAAAAAGACAAAAATTATCCAATTCCTGTTCAGCATGAGACTATGGGGACCTATGAAATAATGTAACAGTATGTGATCAGTGTTTCAGTGTTAAATGTAGGATGTTCTAGAACACAGAAGAGAATAATAAATACCAGAGAAAAGGGCAGGATTCAGGAAGGCTACACAGGGATGGGGGTTGTTCACTCTGTGGGGGGACGGAGGTCATAGAATGAAATTTTGAGCAGTGCACAAGCTAAGCCAGAGGCAAACATTAGTCCAGAGTGTGCTTGGTGAGCAGTAGGCTGCTGTGGTGTCAGATTAGAGAGAGGAAGGAGGTTGGGAAAGAAAAGTGAAACTCTTAAAGTAGAATGGGGTCCTGCTGAGAAGGGCCTTGGGCTTCACCCTTCAGCCATCAAAACTTAAAGTAGAAGAGTGATATTAAAGTAAAAGAGTGGTAATCACTTTACCTCTTTAGGTCTGGGTTTCACACCCTTCAGGTATTTGATGAGATATGTTAAAGGTTGCCTTTAGTTTTAAAACTACATTTTATAAAGTCAGTCAATTAGATATATTAAATGCTGTATATTCTTAGGTTGATATTAGGGCTATCAAAAATCACAATACAAAGTAAATATACACAAAAGTTGTGTTGTTACAGATATGTGATTTCACTGTAATGAACAAAATATAATATATTCCTATTAATATATTATTTGGCATTTGTTTTAAGGGTGGACATACTTGAGAAGATCAAGTTAGTCTGCAGAATATAGTCTTCCAATTGGTTATTTCCTATGTCAATAACTTCTTTTGGTTGTACCCGGGATAGATTTTTTTTAAAAAAGATTTTATTTATTCATGAGAGACACGCAGAGAGAGAGAGAGAGAGAGAGAGAGGCAGAGACACAGGCAGAGGGGGAAACAGGCTCCGTGCAGGGAGCCCGACGCAGGACTCGATCCCGGGACTCCAGGATCACACCCTAGGCCAAAGGCAGGCGCCAAACCACTGAGCCACCTAGGGATCCCAGGGACAGATTTTTTTTTCTCCCCAGGGACAGATTTTTAAAATATTTTTTCCTTAACCTTCTCTACGTTTATCAACAAGTTTCAGGCAATCTAATTAGATCTAAGTAATTTAAGAATGCTTTATAATTTGAGTAATCACTTAATAATATGAGTGCTTTAGGGACATAAAACACTGGGGTTTCTTATGTCGTACATTAACAAATGAAGAGAACCCAAAGATTAACAATTGTTTGAATTTTACTTAAGTAAAATTAGTAGCTATCAAACTGAATATTTGATATAATTTGATTATGATTTATAAAATGTTTTATGATATATTTCTCATTTGATATTTTTATATTTGTAATTTAAATTCAGTTTTAAAATATAGATAGCTGAACCCCTGTTCCAATCCAGTTCTGTTGTCATTCAGAATTTAGTCCATAGGTCAAATGACATACCATGAGATTTTAAAAAATTGGATGGGGAATGCAGAAAAAGAAGAATGGGCCCCATATCTAAATAAAATACAGAAATCTCCTTTGGGAAATGCTGCCATTATTGTACCCCAAATAGAGCCATGAAAATACTAATGATAAAGTGACAGAGGCACCAGGAAAGCCAGGGCTGTGCTAACAGCCTTCAGAACTGGTTAGGGAGGCAGGAACTAAGCCACTTTCATCCTTGCTTGGATGAAATGGTCTGATTGCATCTTTTTGAATCCTTTTTCTCCTTCCCCCAAATCATGATCTTTCCAGGTTTCTGTATCATACTTCCTTGAATATTATTAATGAAAACCTTTGATGGATCATTTCAGATTTGAATATCCATTCATATTCATTTTCTTCCACAGAAATTATTGTTAAAACCCAACAATGTAAAGTAGTGTTGATTTTTCACAGTGCTTGTGTTTTTGAGACAGCATCATAGACTTATTTCAAGATAGAGGGTTTATCTTCAAAAGATGAGAAATATATATGCAGTTGTAAAAAGGATTTCAAGCCCCAGAAAAGTGGTTGAATTCCTTGGTACTTTTCAAAGGCACTTTGCAGTAGCAGGGGCAAAGTGTGAGGGTGACCTGCAGCACCCACCCCTACCCCTGCTTCATCACAAACTCAGCTTCCACCTCTATGGTCTCTTTGTTCCAGATCAGATATCCTTCGAACAAAGGTTATGATGAGGGTGTCAGATGATCTCTAAGGTCTTTTCTGACCTGAACTTCTGTGAATTTGTATTTTCATTTTTTTTTTTTTTGAATTTGTATTTTCAAATCCTTTCCAGAAAACACAGAACTTCAAGCTAAAGGAGTTGCATAGTAACTGAGAGGCTACAAGGTAGGATAAAGAAAACATTAAAAACAATAGCAGCAAAAAATTAATCTTGTTCACCTCTTCTTAAGAAATTAGACATTTTCTATTTAAATGCAATGAAAAATAATATTTAAAAAGTTAATCCCCGGCAGCCTGGGTGGCTCAGCGGTTTAGCACCGCCTTTGGCCCAAGGCGTGATCCTGGAGACCCAGGATCCAGTCCCAAGTTGGGTTCCCTGCATGGAGCCTGCTTCTCCCTCTGCCTGTGTCTCTGCCTCTCTCTCTCTCTCTCTCTCTCTCTCTGCGTGTCTCTCATGAATAAATAAAATATTAAAAAAATATATAAATAAAAAGTTAATCCCTTCAAACACTACAGTATACAATAAAAGAAAAAATCAGCAAGAACAACTTCATTGGAACCTTCAGTTTGAATGTCCTACAGAGACAGAACTTAAAGATCTGACCAAAAGCAGAAATGGTTCTCCTCCTGAAGGGCTCATTTTCTTTCTTTCTTTCTTCTTTCTCTCATCTTTCTTCTTTCTTTCCTTTCTTTTCTTCTTTCTTTTCTTTCTTTCTTTCTTTCTTTCTTTCTTTCTTCTTTCTTTCTTTCTTTCTTCTTTCTTTCTTTTCTTTCTTTCTTTCTTTTTAATATTATTTATTTATTTATTCATGAGAGACACAGAGAGAGGCAGAGACATAAACAGAGAGAGAAGCAGACTCCATGCTGGGAGCCTGATGTGGGACTCCATCCCGGAACTCCAGGATCATGCCCTGGACTGAAGGCAGATGCTTAACTGCTGAACCACCCAAGCATTCCCATGGAGAGCTCATTTTCAATGCAAGGGATGGCTCTGAACACACACGTGATTAGGACATGCAGACATCACAGGAATGCTTCTGTCTAAGGTCTCTGATTCCTGTGCATATAGGAGGTTACTATCTTGGAATCAATGAGTTGACATTCTCTTGCATATACATAGGACATGAAGAACAACAGTGCCTACTACTGCGCAGAGCGTGAGTGGCCACTACTGGGTAAGTTACAAGATGTATTATCTTTCTTAATGAAAACTGGCGTCATCACTCAGTGGTTGGCATTTTAGACTAAATATTAACAAAACCTCATGACACAACCAAAATTCATGTTACCTAGGGAAAAACTTTTCTAAGCATTCCCAGCATTTTTCTGAATATGATAAGATACACTTTGTGAATTATAGTTTTAGAAAAAATTTTAATGTAGTCCCATAAATTAGAACAAATTTTCAGCAAAAAATCAAAGTCTATTTTAGGAACTGTTTTTCATCTGCGATTTGACTAATAGCTATAAAAGACAGCTTTGGAGAAAGCCTCTAGGAGACATTTCATTGCATTCAATGCCTAGGTTGCATATTAAAGGAATGCACAACTGAATGACCACATGGAATAAAAAGGAATGTGTGGCATAAAACATGGCGTACATGGTATAAAAAGGCAAAAAAATGAATTAAGGGGTGGATAGGTCACAGACTTTTAATTTTTGCCTAGTTACATGAGATAGTCCCTGTATGAATGAATAGAATGCATAACAAGTGATTCCAATTTAAGCTAATAAGGATGCTTACATTCTAGTCTACTGGTCTTTTATGATAAATTCAGCCAACCGAATCCATATTGTGTAAAGGGAAAGACATTTCCCAAAAATGTAGGTTAATTCTGGAAATCTTGTGGGTTTTTTCTTTCCTTTATTAAGACAAAAATGGCTGGAGATAATTTCCCATAATTAAGGCAGCAGTGTGTGGGCAATGGAGGTGTCTCTGTTAGTTGTTATGACTTCTTTCTGGACATTAAACCCCTTTTACTCATTTAAACAAACTAAAAATTAATTTTTACAAACTAAAAATGGCAGCAGTGAAACCCATTTGCTGTTTTTAGAAAATGACTAATAGAACAGATATTTCATAATGTCACATGATTCAAATAGTTTAAAACAAGTAATTAAAACCACTTCTGTGCTTGTCCTGGGATGATAACTAAAGTCGCCTTTTTAAATTATTCATTTATCAGATCATATTTATATGAAAGAGGAAATGAAATCTTTTTGTGTTTCATGAAGAAGGGAGAATGTAATCTGATATAGTGAAAAAATAGGGCAAAAATAAAATGTTAAAAGAAAAAAATTGCATTAGGAACTAGATTTCTGGGGTGCCTGAGTGGCTCAGTTAGTCCAGTGTCCGACTGGATTTCAGCTCAGGACATGATCTCAGGGTCCTGGGATCCAGATACTTAGCAGAGAGTCTGCTTGAGGATTCTCTTCCTTTCCCTCTGCTCCTCTCCCTGCTTGTGCTCTTTCTCTCTCTCTCCCTCTCAAATAAATAAATAGATCTTTAAAAAGATTACTAGATTTCTGTCTTTCTATGAGAAATTATCACATTTTCCTGAGCAGAGGTAAGTGCTAGAATATGAAGATTGAAAACAGACTCCTAGCATTAATTTAAAATGGTCTTTAAAACATTATTTCAATGTTCCTAATAGGAAACTTTCTAATTACCATATTTTGAAATGTAGCAGGTAAATAGGTAAGGAATGCATTTAGTTAATGGAGCTAATTCTTTTGCTTGTCTAATAAGGATTTGCCTTCTCTTGTGGTAAGTTGGCCAAGTCTCTTGTATATGGAGGTCTAGAAAACTCTTGAACAGACTACAAATTATATATAACCACTGGCTTGGAAATTTCTACCCATGATATTTCTGGGTTTTTGCCCATTTGGGGGGCCCAAAGAGAGGATACAGGCAGGGCAGAGTGGTGCAGTTTCCTCTTACCCCTTCAATCAGAAGCAGGCTGGTTCAAAGGGAAGTGCAACCACAGGGCAGGGATCAGGGTAAAGTGAGGGTGACCGGGTTGGACAAATACAGGGTAAGGTTCCGTTTTACTTAAAATGTCATCATTTTGTCCGCCACAGATTTCTTATTTTGCATTAATTTTGACTTTTTAGGATAGTGCATTACCACGCTTTTTGGCACCCACTTAAATTTTGCATGTGAAGTGAACGCTTCACTTCCTCACCTTGATCAAGCAGTGCCTGAGCTCTGCATTCCTGTAGCCGTGTGGAGCTGAACTAGAGCATGGCCTCTCCCTTTTACCCACCTTAGCTCTGAGGGGCCACGGAAGGCTCCTAGAAGACCTAGGTTCTCCTTGCTTTCAAAAATGAAACTCAAGGGTACAGAAAGCTATCTTTGTCTCACAAGGGACCAAGGGGAGTGTTAGGAAACAGGTATCAGATAGAACTGACACTGGGACTTGGAGCTATGCTCTCTTCCAGTGCTGCTGCTGCTGCTGCTGCTGCTGCTGCTTCTTCTTCTTCTTCTTCTTCTTCTTCTTCTTCTTCTTCTTCTTCTTTCTTCTTCTTCTTCTTATTATTATTATTATTATTATTATTATTGACAGGAATCGTAATAATCAAAGGAGCTAATGCCCTGAACGTGGACTTAGCAGGAGATTACGAGGAGTCAGAATAACTCATTCACCCAGAAAGTATGGAAAACTCCTCCAAAGCATGCTAACTAAATAATGAGAGGTTTGATGCTCATACATTGTAAATATGACATAGAGCTCTTTTAAATAGCAAAAAAGGCAGGATTACGTGTGGCTGAGCTAAAGCAATACCAAGGGTGCTTTTCAAATTCCTGAAAAGAGCAAAATAAGACTTTCCAGTCTTACTGCTGAACTTTCCATCGGACTTGCTGGTATCCGTCTCCTTGTCTTAGACAGGCTTACAGTCCGCAGGCAGGGGCGGACGCTGCCTTCCTCCACAAAGAACACTGAGACCCTGCCTGCCTTCTCTCCATTTGTGTCTGACCTCAGTAGAGTGGAGAAGCGGATTAAGGCTCACTGAGTAACTGCTGGATGTTGATGCTTTCAGAAATGTTATCTTCCTTAACGCCCCAGCAGCCCTGTAAAGGGAGAGACATTCTCACAGGGATGGTCAGTAGAGTGGGAAGAAGCTTTAGTTCTAGCAGTTGTTACAGCTAGAACTGTGGGTCCCTCAGTGTCACCCTGGTTGTTTTTTTTTTTTTTTTTTTTGGAGGAACAGGTAAGACTAGATGTAATGTGACTGTCTTCCCTTGTAGCAAGTAGACTCATCATAGGTTTGTTTCGAAAGGTGAGATACAGGGCCTTCCAACTCCATCGTCTTCCTTGGAAGGAAATGTTGGACACCGCAGTACTTTTTGCAAACTGGGAGCTAATGCTACCGTCAGTAAAAGCTCTCTAAAGGAGAGAAGAGAAAGTTAGGGACATCGGCCTAGTAAAATTATTTTGAAATTATCTGCTGACATTAGTGTTGGTTTTTAGGCATTCGTATGGGTATATGTCTATTTTATGTGTATCTATTGTAGGTTCAGTGGTGGAAAAAATACCTAAATATATATTTAATTCCATAGGATCCCAAAGCATTTTGAGGATTTAAATTGATAAGCCAACCTCAAAGGGACTGATTCTTGCAACTAAAACACAGACACCTCTGGGGTGAAATGTGGCAACAGTTTGACAGGCATAGCAGTAGCTTAGGCCAGAAAGGATTTATCCAATTAAAATTATGGGATGAATTTTGGCTGGCAGAATGTAATTACCAGCCTTGGAATGAATCCAGGATCCTGAGGTTAACACCCCTCCTCTTGCCAACAACCCTCCTACCTGCCAACACTCCGAGATGGAGAAGGCTGGATCTGACACAATCGCACATAATACTGTTGTGACATCTAAGTACAATGATGATGATGTGAGAAGCATCATGAACCTGATTTTTTTAACACTCATTATGTTACTTATTTTTATGCCACATTAGGCTAGAAACCAAATGTCCACATAAATGTTAATTTCCTCAAATCTGTGTTAAAAAGTATAATTAGAAAATTAAAAAAAATAGATCTAAAAATTAATTTATTCCGTCAAAGTGGTTATTTAGTGATTATTTCACTCCAGGAACGAAATTGGATCAAAACGGTGACATTTAATCCCTGCTATCTATGTGTTTCAAAAAATCAGGTTTTTTGTAGGAGCAATGTGTTCTCAAGGTTCACTGGCCTAGGGAAAAAAGGGAGACGCTTAAATGCCTGGTTCACATGGCTTGTCACCCTGGAGTTCCGGGGCGGGCAGGTGCTGGTACTGCTTCGCCCTGGGGTGGGCCCAGCCCTCCGCGCCGCGCGGCCGGCAGTGCGGGAAGTGCCCGGAGACCACGGGGGCGGCTGGTGCGCGCGGAGCCCCCTGCCCGACCCGCCTCGTCCTTCCATCCTAAGAAGGCGGGCGTGTACAAAAGACCCTGGTGGGGACGCCCACGCGAAGCCAGAGGGGGCGCGAAGGCGACTCCAGGCGACACGTGCCACGGTCCGGCGGCCCGCTCGTCGCGAGGCGGCCGCGGAGCGCGCTCGGGCCGGGGCGGGGGCGGGGGCGGGGGCGGGGGCGGGGGCGGGGGCGGGGGCGGGGGCGGGCCGGCGGCGGGGCTGCGCGCACACCCGGGGCCGCGCGCGAGGGTCGGCCCTCCGCGGCGGCGCTGCGCTCTGCCTCCCGAGCTGGGCCTGCCAGTGCCCCCGCCCCAGGTCTGCTCGCGGCGGGGCACTGCCCCGAGCCCGCGCCCCGTCCCTCGCGTTAGCCTTCCCAGGGCGGGTGCCCCGCAGCACGCGACCCCGCCGAGGCCCCCCACCCCCGTGCCCGCCAAACCCCCTCGCGCCCCCGCGCGCCCCCGCCGAGGCATCCCCCGGGCCTCCCAGCTTCCGCGCGCCCCTGCCCCCCACCGAGCCCCCCCCCGCCAAGCCTCTGCGCGCCCCACCTACCCCCCAGCCTCCTCGCGCCCCCTCCCCGCGACCCCCCAGACCCACCTCCCTCCGCGCCCCCGCCGAACACCCCCGCGCCCAGCCGAGCCCCCGCGCCCCCCGCCGAGGCCCCCCACGGAGCCCCCGCGCGCTCCCCCGAGCCCCCGCTGAGCACCCCCCCCCCGCCCCCCCGAGCCCCCGCCGAGCCACCCCGCGCACCCTCCGAGCTCCCGCTGAGCCCCTCTCGCTCCGCCCCGAGCCCTCTCTGATCCCCCCCCCGCCCCCCCGAGCCCCCCCGCGCCCCGCTGAGCCCCCCAAGCCCCCGCTGAACCCCCCCGCCGCTCCCGCCGAGCCCCACGAGCCCCCGCCCCCCCCTGAGTCCCCCCTCGCGCCCCCCTGAGCCCCCCCCCCCGCCGAGTCCCCCCCCCCCCCCCGCGCGCTCTCGCCGAGCCCCTCCCGCGCCCCCGGCGAGCCCCCTCCGCGCGCTCCCGCCGAGCCCCCCGCGCGCGCCCGCCGAGCCTCCTGGCGGCCCCGGAGCGCGGAGGCGGCGCGTCGCAGGGGCGGGGTGGCGGCGGGCCCCGGGTTTCGGGGCGGCGGGGTGGAGCCGTGGCTGGGGGCTGCGTGGCCGGGGCGCGTCCTCGGAAACCGCTGGCGCTGGCGCGGTTGCTCGGCGGGGCTGTGAGAGCGGAGAGCGGAGAAACCCCGACTCCGCTGACCAGCCTGACTGCGCTCAGCTTTCGCGGTGAAGGTAGATTCCCCCAACACCATCTTGTGTGATCTAAGTGTCCACAGGGAATCGAAATGTGGAATGGGAGGATGAAACTAATCCTTTCTTTGCACTGTTAGGGGTTGCCATAAACACCATTTGTTACAAAGCATAATTATGTTGGGAAAGTGCCTGATGAGACATTAAGCTACATAAACACACTGAAAACAAATGAAAGCCAGAAGACGCCCACACCCCTTGTGTAAAGCAATTTTTTGTTTACATAGAGACGAGAGGGGTCTGAGCTGCTGCTCTATTGCAACAATGTTATTAATGTCTGCAAAAACCTAATGACCGTATTTTGATGAATTTTCGATCATGAGATGATGGTCACAAGATGAAGAGTCGTGGCCATCAACTCAAACCTGGACCAGCCGTGACCCCTGCGTCCCTCTAGGTGAGGACGGTTAGGCCAATGGACAATCCTAGAACAGGAGCCGAAGCCAAAGGATTTAAGCCCCGGCGGTACTGCTATTTGTACCAGGGCACAACTGAGCCTAAACCCTAAAGCTTAACATGAGTCTCAAACTCGTACACCATGCACTGGGGTGTTCCCCACCCTGAGAACGTTACCTGATACAAAAATAACCCTTATGAAATAATTTGTTGCCTGAATTCGTGAGGGCCACATTTATTTTTAGTTAGGATATTTAAAAGAGACCGAAAGAGACCAAAATATGGCCTGATTTGAAAAGGGGAATTTTTTTTTCGTTATTTTCAGATATTAAATTTCTTTAGTTTATAATATTTGAGACATGAAGAGATAACGAGTTGAAAAATGCCCGAGTACCAAAAAGAACCAAAGCAACCTCCAAAACTTATGTGATTAATCCACT
Organism: Canis lupus familiaris; assembly: GCF_011100685.1. Lineage (NCBI taxonomy): Eukaryota > Metazoa > Chordata > Mammalia > Carnivora > Canidae > Canis > Canis lupus. The sequence goes on along the minus strand of NW_023330670.1, from coordinate 37,636 downwards.
TTCAACTAAAGGACATCAGTCACTTTTTGGCTCTACTGATTCACACAGACTATTATGTCAGATTTCAGTTCAAGGAAGAGAGTCCTGTGAAAAGATTTTAAACTGAAAGGGGAATTTTGCAGATTAAAGTATGAGAGGAATTTAGTTAAATAGTTTTCACTTACAGCACCCAGATGAGTCCCTTTTATTTGTTCATGTATTGTCTATTACATGGCCCATACAGAGAACTTTTCTTTTTGCCAGAAAAAATAGCTTTTATAAGAATCTTCATTTCCCTAGTAAATCTCATTTAGCAAGAAGATCATGCTTATTTTATTTAAGTAGAATAGACCTTGAAACAGGGATAATCTAAGGAACATGATGTTTAAAAGGAAATAACATATAAAAGGAAATAACATACTTTAATAAATATATGCATTTACATGACAATTTAGGCTGACAAACTTTCCTTATATTTTCTAGTATTGTAACTATGTTCGTATGTTATATGTGCATGACCACAAAGACTTGACTTCCCGGTTGACTCACTCTGAGGATTTTATCTTTTAGATGTTCTCCAGGAATGACATGGTGAATTGTTCATATTATGACTGCCTGGCTTCTAAAAAATATCTACTTTTTTTTATGGTTGATGAACATGAAAATATGAATGAGACATAGAGACCAAAATGAACCATGATTTTTCTCCTTTTCTAGAAAAATCACCATGTCTTCTTCTAGACTGGGGCTCCGTGTGGCTTCTTGTTTACTAAATATTTCAGAAGCCAGAAGAAAATCCATGGTTGAGAACATAGCAAAAACAGCTCTTCTTGAAAAATAATGGTAGGAACAACAGACAATTGAAGCAAATATGGAGTGTTTTGATACAATAATTTTTGTATTGTGCAGATAGTGCTGTAGAACACTCTTCTTAGACTTTCCTCCTTGTTCTTGTGCAGCTTGTTACAGCTTCTACAGGACTCCAGGATGCAAGATAGATCTCTTATGTGCACATGTGCTCTTTCTGAAAGCCCACAGAAGCTCAGCAATGCACTTATTCACTTTGGAGGGTGAGTGTCTGAGATGAGCATTGTTCAGGATTTCAGGCTCCTGAGGAGGATATATTTACATAAAGGTTTAATGTTTCCCTCATGGGCCATTTATTTGATCATTAATAGAATGAGCATAATTGTACATTATGCCTTTTATTCAGCAGGCTAAATAAAAAATAGACTTGTCAAATACCAGCTACTTTCAAAGCTCTCTTGCCAGCAAAGCGCATGCCTTCGTTACAACATTATTTCTACTCCATTTTTTTCCCATATAAAAACTCTTAGGCAATTGCATTTAGTGATATGTGTAAGATCACTCAGTAATTCAGAAGACTGGGACTCAAGCCTCCTTACTCCCTAGCCCAGTATTTCCAATGAGAGATACTACTCTTTATTTTACCCTTGTAAAAAACGTTCATGTGATGACACACAGTTCTAGATACCAGTTGTTTGCTTTCACACACACACACACACACACACACAAAACGCAGTATATTCAGACTTCAAATCATTTTTTTTAAAAGATTTTATTTATTATTCGTGAGAGACATACAGAGAGAGAGAGAGGCAGAGACACAGGCAGAGGTAGAAGCAGGCTCCCTGCAGGGAGCCTGACATGGGTGGGACTGGATCCTGGGTCTCCAGGATCATGCCCAGGGCTGAAGGCGGCGCTAAACCACTGAGCCCCCCAGGCTGCCTCAGACTTCGAATCATTTAAATAGAATTGCTTTGTTATTAAATCAGCTTTTTGTCAACAGGTGAGCATTAAGGTCATAATCCTGAAGCATTCCAGTGTATTTTAATTTCTGAGTCATTTTTGATTTGGTGACTACTTTTCATGAGAAAGAAGTGTTTCCCTTAACCCACTTGTAATGATGGACACATTAAGTTACTGTCTTACAAACTGCAGGAGCTGGAAATGTCTAAGAAAAATTCCTGATAATTGCTGATAAGAAAACTCCTCTGGAGTCAGTGTGCAGCTGTGCTTTGCATTCTCTTTGTGGGAAGAGCCAGCTTGGGCCTCTCATTGTCAGACACAGTACCTCCTAATGGGATTGGGTTAACCTGTCTCTGTGATTAAATGAATGTGCAGAGACATTTGTGGAAGCTGTATACTGATGGACACCTGGGTCTTAACTCACAGTTTTTATCAGCTTATTAGTGGCAGCAGCTCAAGTGGAATTATAGCTATTATACTCCATTACAAATACCAAACAATTTACTTCTGCTGAGATTCATACTGACGGTTCCTTCTGCCAGCAGTAATTTTTTCCTATAAGCATGCTTAAGAAATTGCAGGAAAGAGTGTTTCATTCTTTAGCATTTGATTCAATTGTATCATATGAAACTGAGAATAAAAAGCTTTTCAGAAGAAAATTTAGAATAAAAAAAATAAAATCATCTCTTTTCTTCCAGGAGCTAGAGTATGTTGAAAAAAATACGTAAAATAAGAGGTTGCATAATCTTGTTCTTGCTTCAGTCTTTTATGGGTTTTAAAAAATGAGAGAAGGGGGCACTAGCCAAAGAAAATGAACCTGTTGTTTTACAAATATTTTAAATGCATTTATTTTTAAATAAGTGGACTAAATCTGTAGCATTCCATATGATGAGAACGCATACATTTTCTGATTAAGCAATGTTGAAAATATTTAAAATAGCCTAAAATGCCTCAATATAAGGAAACCCGAGGGGAGTTATAAATTTTAGATTATTACCAACCAGGGCAGGGGCTCTTGTAGGATGGTCACTTGGCTATGAGTGAGTGACATATGTTTAGTCTTTTCATGTAGTTAAAATTAATAGTGTAGGCCTGCCGTAAACTCTGGTATTCATATGTATAACTTATTTTTCCTCTCTTCGGAAAAGTTTAATTGTTAGGGCTGCAAGGGACAGGGGACAAAGGTATAATAGCATAGCTAACGGTTTAATTAACTGCCTGAAAACTTTTGTCCTTCACTTTGAATTTGCTTTTGTAGGCTTAAGGGGGACTTTTAAGGAGCTGAACCAGGCTGTAACTTTAAAAATAACTTTGGGGTAACGTGCGGCTGCCATACACTTGTATGGCAGCCGCACGTTACCCCAAAGTTATTTTTAAAGTTTACAAGCCTGGTTCAGCCTCCTTAAAAGTCCCCCTTAAGCCTACAAAAGCAAATTCAAAGTGAAGGACAAAAGTTTTCAGGCAGTAATTAAACCGTTAGCTATGCTATTATACCTTTGTCGCCCTGTCCCTTGGCAGCCTAACAATTAAACTTTTCAGAAGAGAGGAAAAATAAGTTATACATAGGAACTACAGAGTTTACGGCAGGCCTACACTATTAATTTTAATAACATGAAAAGATAAACATATGTCACTCACTCATAGCCAAGTGACCATCTACAGAGCCCTGCCCTGGTATAAATCTAAAATTTATAACTCACTCGGGTTCCTTTATCTGAGGCATTTTAGGCTATTTAAATATTTTCACATTGCTTAATCAGAAAATGTATGAGTTCTCATTCATATGGATGCTACAGATTTAGTCCACTTATTTAAAAATAAATGCATTTAAAATATTTGTAAAACAACAGGTCATTTTCTTGGCTAGTGCCACCTTCTCTCATTTTTAAAACCATAAAAGATGAAGCAAGAACAAGATTATGCAACCTCTTATTTTACGTATTTTTTCAACATACTCTAGCTCCTGGAAGAAAAGAGATGATTTTATTTTTTTTATTCTAAATTTTCTTCTGAAAAGCTTTTTATTCTCAGTTTCATATGATACAATTGAATCAAATGCTAAAAGAATGAAACACTCTTTCCTGCAATTTCTTAAGCATGCTTATAGGAAAAAATTACTGCTGGCAGAAGGAACCGTCAGTATGAATCTCAGCAGAAGTAAATTGTTTGGTATTTGTAATGGAGTATAATAGCTATAATTCCACTTGAGCTGCTGCCACTAATAAGCTGATAAAAACTGTGAGTTAAGACCCAGGTGTCCATCAGTATACAGCTTCCACAAATGTCTCTGCACATTCATTTAATCACAGAGACAGGTAACCCAATCCCATTAGAGGTACTGTGTCTGACAATGAGAGGCCCAAGCTGGCTCTTCCCACAAAGAGAATGCAAAAGCACAGCTGCACACTGACTCCAGAGGAGTTTTCTTATCAGCAATTATCAGGAATTTTCTTAGACATTTCCAGCTCCTGCAGTTTGTAAGACAGTAACTTAAATGTGTCCATCATTACAAGTGGGTTAAGGGAAAACACTTCTTTCTCATGAAAAGTAGTCACCAAATCAAAAATGACTCAGAAATTAAAATACACTGGAATGCTTCAGGATTATGACCTTAATGCTCACCTGTTGACAAAAAGCTGATTTAATAACAAAGCAATTCTATTTAAATGATTCGAAGTCTGAGGCAGCCTGGGGGGCTCAGTGGTTTAGCGCCGCCTTCAGCCCTGGGCATGATCCTGGAGACCCAGGATCCAGTCCCACCCATGTCAGGCTCCCTGCAGGGAGCCTGCTTCTACCTCTGCCTGTGTCTCTGCCTCTCTCTCTCTCTGTATGTCTCTCACGAATAAATAAATAAAATCTTTTAAAAAAAATGATTTGAAGTCTGAATATACTGCGTTTTGTGTGTGTGTGTGTGTGTGTGTGTGAAAGCAAAACAACTGGTATCTAGAACTGTGTGTCATCACATGAACGTTTTTACAAGGGTAAAATAAAGAGTAGTATCTCTCATTGGAAATACTGGGCTAGGGAGTAAGGAGGCTTGAGTCCCAGTCTTCTGAATTACTGAGTGATCTTACACATATCACTAAATGCAATTGCCTAAGAGTTTTTATATGGGAAAAAAATGGAGTAGAAATAATGTTGTAACGAAGGCATGCGCTTTGCTGGCAAGAGAGCTTTGAAAAGTAGCTGGTATTTGACAAGTCTATTTTTTATTTAGCCTGCTGAATAAAAGGCATAATGTACAATTATGCTCATTCTATTAATGATCAAATAAATGGCCCATGAGGGAAACATTAAACCTTTATGTAAATATATCCTCCTCAGGAGCCTGAAATCCTGAACAATGCTCATCTCAGACACTCACCCTCCAAAGTGAATAAGTGCATTGCTGAGCTTCTGTGGGCTTTCAGAAAGAGCACATGTGCACATAAGAGATCTATCTTGCATCCTGGAGTCCTGTAGAAGCTGTAACAAGCTGCACAAGAACAAGGAGGAAAGTCTAAGAAGAGTGTTCTACAGCACTATCTGCACAATACAAAAATTATTGTATCAAAACACTCCATATTTGCTTCAATTGTCTGTTGTTCCTACCATTATTTTTCAAGAAGAGCTGTTTTTGCTATGTTCTCAACCATGGATTTTCTTCTGGCTTCTGAAATATTTAGTAAACAAGAAGCCACACGGAGCCCCAGTCTAGAAGAAGACATGGTGATTTTTCTAGAAAAGGAGAAAAATCATGGTTCATTTTGGTCTCTATGTCTCATTCATATTTTCATGTTCATCAACCATAAAAAAAAGTAGATATTTTTTAGAAGCCAGGCAGTCATAATATGAACAATTCACCATGTCATTCCTGGAGAACATCTAAAAGATAAAATCCTCAGAGTGAGTCAACCGGGAAGTCAAGTCTTTGTGGTCATGCACATATAAACATACGAACATAGTTACAATACTAGAAAATATAAGGAAAGTTTGTCAGCCTAAATTGTCATGTAAATGCATATATTTATTAAAGTATGTTATTTCCTTTTATATGTTATTTCCTTTTAAACATCATGTTCCTTAGATTATCCCTGTTTTCAAGGTCTATTCTACTTAAATAAAATAAGCATGATCTTCTTGCTAAATGAGATTTACTAGGGAAATGAAGATTCTTATAAAAGCTATTTTTCTGGCAAAAAGAAAAGTTCTCTGTATGGGCCATGTAATAGACAATACATGAACAAATAAAAGGGACTCATCTGGGTGCTGTAAGTGAAAACTATTTAACTAAATTCCTCTCATACTTTAATCTGCAAAATTCCCCTTTCAGTTTAAAATCTTTTCACAGGACTCTCTTCCTTGAACTGAAATCTGACATAATAGTCTGTGTGAATCAGTAGAGCCAAAAAAGTGACTGATGTCCTTTAGTTGAAAGTGGATTAATCACATAAGTTTTGGAGGTTGCTTTGGTTCTTTTTGGTACTCGGGCATTTTTCAACTCGTTATCTCTTCATGTCTCAAATATTATAAACTAAAGAAATTTAAATATCTGAAAATAACGAAAAAAAAATTCCCCTTTTCAAAATCAGGCCATATTTTGGTCTCTTTCGGTCTCTTTTAAATATCCTAACTAAAAATAAATGTGGCCCTCACGAATTCAGGCAACAAATTATTTCATAAGGGTTATTTTGTATCAGGTAACGTTCTCAGGGTGGGGAACACCCCAGTGCATGGTGTACGAGTTTGAGACTCATGTTAAGCTTTAGGGTTTAGGCTCAGTTGTGCCCTGGTACAAATAGCAGTACCGCCGGGGCTTAAATCCTTTGGCTTCGGCTCCTGTTCTAGGATTGTCCATTGGCCTAACCGTCCTCACCTAGAGGGGACGCAGGGGTCCACGGCTGGTCCAGGTTTGAGTTGATGGCCACGACTCTTCATCTTGTGACCATCATCTCATGATCGAAAATTCATCAAAATACGGTCATTAGGTTTTTGCAGACATTAATAACATTGTTGCAATAGAGCAGCAGCTCAGACCCCTCTCGTCTCTATGTAAACAAAAAATTGCTTTACACAAGGGGTGTGGGCGTCTTCTGGCTTTCATTTGTTTTCAGTGTGTTTATGTAGCTTAATTGTCTCATCAGGCACTTTCCCAACATAATTATGCTTTGTAACAAATGGTGTTTATGGCAACCCCTAACAGTGCAAAAGAAAGGATTAGTTTCATCCTCCCATTCCACATTTCGATTCCCTGTGGACACTTAGATCACACAAAGATGGTGTTGGGGGAATCTACCTTCACCGCGAAAGCTGAGCGCAGTCAGGCTGGTCAGCGGAGTCGGGGTTTCTCCGCTCTCCGCTCTCACAGCCCCGCCGAGCAACCGCGCCAGCGCCAGCGGTTTCCGAGGACGCGCCCCGGCCACGCAGCCCCCAGCCACGGCTCCACCCCGCCGCCCCGAACCCGGGGCCCGCCCGCCACCCCCGCCCCTGCGCACGCGCCGCCCTCCGCGCTCCCGGGGCCGCCAGGAGGCTCGGCGGGGCCGCGCCGGGGGGCTCGGCGGGAGCGCGCGGAGGGGGCTCGCCGGGGGCGCGGGAGGGGCTCGGCGAGAGCGCGCGGGGGGGGGGGGGGGACTCGGCGGGGGCGGGGGGCTCAGCGGGGGCGCGCGGGGGGACTCAGGGGGGCTGGGCGGGGGCTCGTGGGGCTCGGCGGGAGCGCGCGGGGGGGTTCAGCGGGGGCTTGGGGGGCTCAGCGGGGGCGCGGGGGGGCTCGGCGGGGGCGCGGGGGGGCTCAGCGAGGGCTCGGCGGGGGCGCGCGAGGGGCTCAGCGGGAGCTCGGCGGGTGCGCGGGGTGGCTCGGCGGGGGCTCGGCGGGGGCGCGCGGGGGGGTGCTCAGCGGGGGCTCGGCGGGAGCGCGCGGGGGCTCCGTGGGGGGCCTCGGCGGGGGCGCGCGGGGGCTCGGCTGGGCGCGGGGGTGTTCGGCGGGGGCGCGGAGGGAGGTGGGTCTCGGCGGGGTCGCGGGGAGGGGGCGCGAGGAGGCTGGGGGGTAGGTGGGGCGCGCAGAGGCTTGGCGGGGGGGGCTCGGTGGGGGGCAGGGGCGCGCGGAAGCTGGGAGGCCCGGGGGATGCCTCGGCGGGGGCGCGCGGGGGCGCGAGGGGGTTTGGCGGGCACGGGGGTGGGGGGCCTCGGCGGGGGTCGCGTGCTGCGGGGCACCCGCCCTGGGAAGGCTAACGCGAGGGACGGGGCGCGGGCCTCGGGGCAGTGCCCCGCCGCGAGCAGCACCTGGGGCGGGGGCACTGGCAGGCCCAGCTCGGGAGGCAGCGCCCGCAGCGCCGCCCGCGGAGGGCCCGACCCTCGCGCGCGGCCCCGGGTGTGCGCGCAGCCCCGCCGCCGGCCCGCCCCCCGCCCCCGCCCCCGCCCCCGCCCCCGCCCCGCCCCCGCCCCCGCCCCGGCCCGAGCGCGCTCCGCGGCCGCCTCGCGACGAGCGGGCCGCCGGACCGTGGCACGTGTCGCCTGGAGTCGCCTTCGCGCCCCCTCTGGCTTCGCGTGGGCGTCCCCACCAGGGTCTTTTGTACACGCCCGCCTTCTTAGGATGGAAGGACGAGGCGGGTCGGGCAGGGGGCTCCGCGCGCACCAGCCGCCCCCGTGGTCTCCGGGCACTTCCCGCACTGCCGGCCGCGCGGCGCGGAGGGCTGGGCCCACCCCAGGGCGAAGCAGTACCAGCACCTGCCCGCCCCGGAACTCCAGGGTGACAAGCCATGTGAACCAGGCATTTAAGCGTCTCCCTTTTTTCCCTAGGCCAGTGAACCTTGAGAACACATTGCTCCTACAAAAAACCTGATTTTTTGAAACACATAGATAGCAGGGATTAAATGTCACCGTTTTGATCCAATTTCGTTCCTGGAGTGAAATAATCACTAAATAACCACTTTGACGGAATAAATTAATTTTTAGATCTATTTTTTTTAATTTTCTAATTATACTTTTTAAACACAGATTTGAGGAAATTAACATTTATGTGGACATTTGGTTTCTAGCCTAATGTGGCATAAAAATAAGTAACATAATGAGTGTTAAAAAAAATCAGGTTCATGATGCTTCTCACATCATCATCATTGTACTTAGATGTCACAACAGTATTATGTGCGATTGTGTCAGATCCAGCCTTCTCCATCTCGGAGTGTTGGCAGGTAGGAGGGTTGTTGGCAAGAGGAGGGGTGTTAACCTCAGGATCCTGGATTCATTCCAAGGCTGGTAATTACATTCTGCCAGCCAAAATTCATCCCATAATTTTAATTGGATAAATCCTTTCTGGCCTAAGCTACTGCTATGCCTGTCAAACTGTTGCCACATTTCACCCCAGAGGTGTCTGTGTTTTAGTTGCAAGAATCAGTCCCTTTGAGGTTGGCTTATCAATTTAAATCCTCAAAATGCTTTGGGATCCTATGGAATTAAATATATATTTAGGTATTTTTTCCACCACTGAACCTACAATAGATACACATAAAATAGACATATACCCATACGAATGCCTAAAAACCAACACTAATGTCAGCAGATAATTTCAAAATAATTTTACTAGGCCGATGTCCCTAACTTTCTCTTCTCTCCTTTAGAGAGCTTTTACTGACGGTAGCATTAGCTCCCAGTTTGCAAAAAGTACTGCGGTGTCCAACATTTCCTTCCAAGGAAGACGATGGAGTTGGAAGGCCCTGTATCTCACCTTTCGAAACAAACCTATGATGAGTCTACTTGCTACAAGGGAAGACAGTCACATTACATCTAGTCTTACCTGTTCCTCCAAAAAAAAAAAAAAAAAAAAACAACCAGGGTGACACTGAGGGACCCACAGTTCTAGCTGTAACAACTGCTAGAACTAAAGCTTCTTCCCACTCTACTGACCATCCCTGTGAGAATGTCTCTCCCTTTACAGGGCTGCTGGGGCGTTAAGGAAGATAACATTTCTGAAAGCATCAACATCCAGCAGTTACTCAGTGAGCCTTAATCCGCTTCTCCACTCTACTGAGGTCAGACACAAATGGAGAGAAGGCAGGCAGGGTCTCAGTGTTCTTTGTGGAGGAAGGCAGCGTCCGCCCCTGCCTGCGGACTGTAAGCCTGTCTAAGACAAGGAGACGGATACCAGCAAGTCCGATGGAAAGTTCAGCAGTAAGACTGGAAAGTCTTATTTTGCTCTTTTCAGGAATTGAAAAGCACCCTTGGTATTGCTTTAGCTCAGCCACACGTAATCCTGCCTTTTTTGCTATTTAAAAGAGCTCTATGTCATATTTACAATGTATGAGCATCAAACCTCTCATTATTTAGTTAGCATGCTTTGGAGGAGTTTTCCATACTTTCTGGGTGAATGAGTTATTCTGACTCCTCGTAATCTCCTGCTAAGTCCACGTTCAGGGCATTAGCTCCTTTGATTATTACGATTCCTGTCAATAATAATAATAATAATAATAATAATAAGAAGAAGAAGAAGAAGAAGAAGAAGAAGAAGAAGAAGAAGAAGAAGAAGAAGCAGCAGCAGCAGCAGCAGCAGCAGCACTGGAAGAGAGCATAGCTCCAAGTCCCAGTGTCAGTTCTATCTGATACCTGTTTCCTAACACTCCCCTTGGTCCCTTGTGAGACAAAGATAGCTTTCTGTACCCTTGAGTTTCATTTTTGAAAGCAAGGAGAACCTAGGTCTTCTAGGAGCCTTCCGTGGCCCCTCAGAGCTAAGGTGGGTAAAAGGGAGAGGCCATGCTCTAGTTCAGCTCCACACGGCTACAGGAATGCAGAGCTCAGGCACTGCTTGATCAAGGTGAGGAAGTGAAGCGTTCACTTCACATGCAAAATTTAAGTGGGTGCCAAAAAGCGTGGTAATGCACTATCCTAAAAAGTCAAAATTAATGCAAAATAAGAAATCTGTGGCGGACAAAATGATGACATTTTAAGTAAAACGGAACCTTACCCTGTATTTGTCCAACCCGGTCACCCTCACTTTACCCTGATCCCTGCCCTGTGGTTGCACTTCCCTTTGAACCAGCCTGCTTCTGATTGAAGGGGTAAGAGGAAACTGCACCACTCTGCCCTGCCTGTATCCTCTCTTTGGGCCCCCCAAATGGGCAAAAACCCAGAAATATCATGGGTAGAAATTTCCAAGCCAGTGGTTATATATAATTTGTAGTCTGTTCAAGAGTTTTCTAGACCTCCATATACAAGAGACTTGGCCAACTTACCACAAGAGAAGGCAAATCCTTATTAGACAAGCAAAAGAATTAGCTCCATTAACTAAATGCATTCCTTACCTATTTACCTGCTACATTTCAAAATATGGTAATTAGAAAGTTTCCTATTAGGAACATTGAAATAATGTTTTAAAGACCATTTTAAATTAATGCTAGGAGTCTGTTTTCAATCTTCATATTCTAGCACTTACCTCTGCTCAGGAAAATGTGATAATTTCTCATAGAAAGACAGAAATCTAGTAATCTTTTTAAAGATCTATTTATTTATTTGAGAGGGAGAGAGAGAGAAAGAGCACAAGCAGGGAGAGGAGCAGAGGGAAAGGAAGAGAATCCTCAAGCAGACTCTCTGCTAAGTATCTGGATCCCAGGACCCTGAGATCATGTCCTGAGCTGAAATCCAGTCGGACACTGGACTAACTGAGCCACTCAGGCACCCCAGAAATCTAGTTCCTAATGCAATTTTTTTCTTTTAACATTTTATTTTTGCCCTATTTTTTCACTATATCAGATTACATTCTCCCTTCTTCATGAAACACAAAAAGATTTCATTTCCTCTTTCATATAAATATGATCTGATAAATGAATAATTTAAAAAGGCGACTTTAGTTATCATCCCAGGACAAGCACAGAAGTGGTTTTAATTACTTGTTTTAAACTATTTGAATCATGTGACATTATGAAATATCTGTTCTATTAGTCATTTTCTAAAAACAGCAAATGGGTTTCACTGCTGCCATTTTTAGTTTGTAAAAATTAATTTTTAGTTTGTTTAAATGAGTAAAAGGGGTTTAATGTCCAGAAAGAAGTCATAACAACTAACAGAGACACCTCCATTGCCCACACACTGCTGCCTTAATTATGGGAAATTATCTCCAGCCATTTTTGTCTTAATAAAGGAAAGAAAAAACCCACAAGATTTCCAGAATTAACCTACATTTTTGGGAAATGTCTTTCCCTTTACACAATATGGATTCGGTTGGCTGAATTTATCATAAAAGACCAGTAGACTAGAATGTAAGCATCCTTATTAGCTTAAATTGGAATCACTTGTTATGCATTCTATTCATTCATACAGGGACTATCTCATGTAACTAGGCAAAAATTAAAAGTCTGTGACCTATCCACCCCTTAATTCATTTTTTGCCTTTTTATACCATGTACGCCATGTTTTATGCCACACATTCCTTTTTATTCCATGTGGTCATTCAGTTGTGCATTCCTTTAATATGCAACCTAGGCATTGAATGCAATGAAATGTCTCCTAGAGGCTTTCTCCAAAGCTGTCTTTTATAGCTATTAGTCAAATCGCAGATGAAAAACAGTTCCTAAAATAGACTTTGATTTTTTGCTGAAAATTTGTTCTAATTTATGGGACTACATTAAAATTTTTTCTAAAACTATAATTCACAAAGTGTATCTTATCATATTCAGAAAAATGCTGGGAATGCTTAGAAAAGTTTTTCCCTAGGTAACATGAATTTTGGTTGTGTCATGAGGTTTTGTTAATATTTAGTCTAAAATGCCAACCACTGAGTGATGACGCCAGTTTTCATTAAGAAAGATAATACATCTTGTAACTTACCCAGTAGTGGCCACTCACGCTCTGCGCAGTAGTAGGCACTGTTGTTCTTCATGTCCTATGTATATGCAAGAGAATGTCAACTCATTGATTCCAAGATAGTAACCTCCTATATGCACAGGAATCAGAGACCTTAGACAGAAGCATTCCTGTGATGTCTGCATGTCCTAATCACGTGTGTGTTCAGAGCCATCCCTTGCATTGAAAATGAGCTCTCCATGGGAATGCTTGGGTGGTTCAGCAGTTAAGCATCTGCCTTCAGTCCAGGGCATGATCCTGGAGTTCCGGGATGGAGTCCCACATCAGGCTCCCAGCATGGAGTCTGCTTCTCTCTCTGTTTATGTCTCTGCCTCTCTCTGTGTCTCTCATGAATAAATAAATAAATAATATTAAAAAAGAAAGAAAGAAAGAAAGAAAGAAAGAAAGAAAGAAAGAAAGAAAGAAAGAAAGAAAGAAAGAAAGAAAGAAAGAGAGAAAGAAGAAAGAAAGAAAGAAAATGAGCCCTTCAGGAGGAGAACCATTTCTGCTTTTGGTCAGATCTTTAAGTTCTGTCTCTGTAGGACATTCAAACTGAAGGTTCCAATGAAGTTGTTCTTGCTGATTTTTCTTTTATTGTATACTGTAGTGTTTGAAGGGATTAACTTTTTATTTATATATTTTTTTAATATTTTATTTATTCATGAGAGACACGCAGAGAGAGAGAGAGAGAGAGAGAGAGAGGCAGAGACACAGGCAGAGGGAGAAGCAGGCTCCATGCAGGGAACCCAACTTGGGACTGGATCCTGGGTCTCCAGGATCACGCCTTGGGCCAAAGGCGGTGCTAAACCGCTGAGCCACCCAGGCTGCCGGGGATTAACTTTTTAAATATTATTTTTCATTGCATTTAAATAGAAAATGTCTAATTTCTTAAGAAGAGGTGAACAAGATTAATTTTTTGCTGCTATTGTTTTTAATGTTTTCTTTATCCTACCTTGTAGCCTCTCAGTTACTATGCAACTCCTTTAGCTTGAAGTTCTGTGTTTTCTGGAAAGGATTTGAAAATACAAATTCAAAAAAAAAAAAAAATGAAAATACAAATTCACAGAAGTTCAGGTCAGAAAAGACCTTAGAGATCATCTGACACCCTCATCATAACCTTTGTTCGAAGGATATCTGATCTGGAACAAAGAGACCATAGAGGTGGAAGCTGAGTTTGTGATGAAGCAGGGGTAGGGGTGGGTGCTGCAGGTCACCCTCACACTTTGCCCCTGCTACTGCAAAGTGCCTTTGAAAAGTACCAAGGAATTCAACCACTTTTCTGGGGCTTGAAATCCTTTTTACAACTGCATATATATTTCTCATCTTTTGAAGATAAACCCTCTATCTTGAAATAAGTCTATGATGCTGTCTCAAAAACACAAGCACTGTGAAAAATCAACACTACTTTACATTGTTGGGTTTTAACAATAATTTCTGTGGAAGAAAATGAATATGAATGGATATTCAAATCTGAAATGATCCATCAAAGGTTTTCATTAATAATATTCAAGGAAGTATGATACAGAAACCTGGAAAGATCATGATTTGGGGGAAGGAGAAAAAAGGATTCAAAAAGATGCAATCAGACCATTTCATCCAAGCAAGGATGAAAGTGGCTTAGTTCCTGCCTCCCTAACCAGTTCTGAAGGCTGTTAGCACAGCCCTGGCTTTCCTGGTGCCTCTGTCACTTTATCATTAGTATTTTCATGGCTCTATTTGGGGTACAATAATGGCAGCATTTCCCAAAGGAGATTTCTGTATTTTATTTAGATATGGGGCCCATTCTTCTTTTCTGCATTCCCCATCCAATTTTTTAAAATCTCATGGTATGTCATTTGACCTATGGACTAAATTCTGAATGACAACAGAACTGGATTGGAACAGGGGTTCAGCTATCTATATTTTAAAACTGAATTTAAATTACAAATATAAAAATATCAAATGAGAAATATATCATAAAACATTTTATAAATCATAATCAAATTATATCAAATATTCAGTTTGATAGCTACTAATTTTACTTAAGTAAAATTCAAACAATTGTTAATCTTTGGGTTCTCTTCATTTGTTAATGTACGACATAAGAAACCCCAGTGTTTTATGTCCCTAAAGCACTCATATTATTAAGTGATTACTCAAATTATAAAGCATTCTTAAATTACTTAGATCTAATTAGATTGCCTGAAACTTGTTGATAAACGTAGAGAAGGTTAAGGAAAAAATATTTTAAAAATCTGTCCCTGGGGAGAAAAAAAAATCTGTCCCTGGGATCCCTAGGTGGCTCAGTGGTTTGGCGCCTGCCTTTGGCCTAGGGTGTGATCCTGGAGTCCCGGGATCGAGTCCTGCGTCGGGCTCCCTGCACGGAGCCTGTTTCCCCCTCTGCCTGTGTCTCTGCCTCTCTCTCTCTCTCTCTCTCTCTCTGCGTGTCTCTCATGAATAAATAAAATCTTTTTTAAAAAAAATCTATCCCGGGTACAACCAAAAGAAGTTATTGACATAGGAAATAACCAATTGGAAGACTATATTCTGCAGACTAACTTGATCTTCTCAAGTATGTCCACCCTTAAAACAAATGCCAAATAATATATTAATAGGAATATATTATATTTTGTTCATTACAGTGAAATCACATATCTGTAACAACACAACTTTTGTGTATATTTACTTTGTATTGTGATTTTTGATAGCCCTAATATCAACCTAAGAATATACAGCATTTAATATATCTAATTGACTGACTTTATAAAATGTAGTTTTAAAACTAAAGGCAACCTTTAACATATCTCATCAAATACCTGAAGGGTGTGAAACCCAGACCTAAAGAGGTAAAGTGATTACCACTCTTTTACTTTAATATCACTCTTCTACTTTAAGTTTTGATGGCTGAAGGGTGAAGCCCAAGGCCCTTCTCAGCAGGACCCCATTCTACTTTAAGAGTTTCACTTTTCTTTCCCAACCTCCTTCCTCTCTCTAATCTGACACCACAGCAGCCTACTGCTCACCAAGCACACTCTGGACTAATGTTTGCCTCTGGCTTAGCTTGTGCACTGCTCAAAATTTCATTCTATGACCTCCGTCCCCCCACAGAGTGAACAACCCCCATCCCTGTGTAGCCTTCCTGAATCCTGCCCTTTTCTCTGGTATTTATTATTCTCTTCTGTGTTCTAGAACATCCTACATTTAACACTGAAACACTGATCACATACTGTTACATTATTTCATAGGTCCCCATAGTCTCATGCTGAACAGGAATTGGATAATTTTTGTCTTTTTAATCCCTAAACCTTAGTCTGGTCTTGAATCATAGTAGACGCTTTGTAAAAATGTGTTGAAGTGATGAATGTGTACATGCAGAAGTCAATGAATGTATGAACTAGTTAATGAATGAGCAGACAAGCCAACAAAGGAATGAACGAATAGGTCAAGTTCCTCAACCTAGGCACGGTTAATCTTAGGCAGGATAGTTCTTCGTTGTGGGTAAGTCTTTCCTGTGCACAGTAGTATACTTAGTGGCATCCCTGACCTCTACCCATGGATGCCAGTAGCAGCCTCGTCACCCAAGTTGTTACCATCAAAAATGTCTCCAAGACGTTGCTAAATATTCCCCAGAGGGTAAAATCACCCATGGTGGAGAACAGCTGAAATACGTGGAAGGCTGGCTGAATGCTACGATTCAGTGGGAGGGCGGAGATTAGACTCTGGTCTCTATCTGAGCCCAGAACTTTTTTCATTACGACTTAGCTCCACTAAGATGCAAGTTTATTTCTTAGCCTTCTCATAAGACATTTTTAAAACTGGAGACCAATAAAAGAATTTCAGAAGTATAATTTGGGGGACAAAGTATTAAAAGTATTACAGTAGGAGTAAAGATATGCCTTCTTTAATGTCAACTAATCTGGTTGACATTACTTTCTTTAAATGGCGTTTACCTGTAGTCGATATCATTAAATGGTACTTAGTTGGCCCTGCCTGAAAGTTGTTCCTACAAGGCATATGGTTTTCAAAAATTTTCTAAATGCCACTTCATAGCACCATCTTGTGGATTTTAGGGGAATTCACTGATTTCAGTTTAAAATGTCTAGTTATTTCTCCAGAAAAAGAGAAAAAAAGAATCGAAAAACTATAAAAAATTAGGACATCCTTTGCTTATTGAAATATTCTACCAAACTCTGAATTAGGGACTTCCTAAAGTTTGATTTTTTTACTTTGGTGTTTGGCCAAGATTTCTATTTGGCTTCAACCATAGCCTCCCTTTAGCCTTTGGAATGTCAAGTAGCCACATACCTATGTCAACATCATCATGTCTGCATCATGTACAATTAGTAAAGCAGGGGCCATATGCCAACAAGGAAGGCCATTCTAATGTATTGGTTAACATGAATATTCATTTTGAATGTACAGATATAACTTGGATTAAGATTTCCTTATACGCTGGAACTATTGGAAGAGCAAAATGTTGCAAAATTAGGGAAGATTGTGAAAGCTGATAATGTTATATAGAAAAAGAATAAGAATTTTTAATTGTGAAATTGAGAAATAGATCGACAGAAATATGAATATTTGTGCCTGTACCAGACCAAACTTTAAAAATTCCATTACCGACATTTTTTTAATTGTAAAAGTGTAATTGTGATTACATTTCACATTTCTTCTTCTTCCAACAGTTCATTCTATTATATCTAGCTTCAGCATCTGACAATTGTAATACTAAGCTGTTTGGCATTCAGCCTAAATATGTATTTATATAAATCTATTCTAAATCTAAAAGGAGAGTAAAATGAAAAGAAGATTATGTACAACATAGTATATTTGAAGTTTCTTCTCTTTTTCAAAATGTAAGTTTTCCTTTCTGACTTGAAAGAAAATATTCAGCACAAGGTATCAGGAGCACCAAATGTTAAGGGCAGTGTGGGAAGCCTACATGGGATTATTGATATAGAAAAAGCATTTATATTAATTACATTTATAATTAAATTCTAATTTTATAGGCAAATGCTCAATTGGTTATAATTCTTATTTGTTTTTCCCATCTTAATAGACAATCGTCCTCTCTGTCTCCCTGAAAGTAAGCAAAGCCATACCCTGAAAGGTTTTGTTACTTAATCATCTCCTTTGTTCATCTCTTCAAATGGAAACACCAAGAATGGCTAACGAGGTTCAGCCAAGGGCAAGTGGGTATCCAAAGTCCATTCTTCTCTAAGTTACCCTTATTTTGGAAAACAGGAGAAGGCAAGAGTGTTAAAAAGAGAACTTTTCCTGCAGGAATCTTCACATAATCGTTTTGACCCCAAAGTAACTATTTTATGTTACAAGAGAGTAGACTACTTTGCTTGCCTGTGTGCCTTAAAATAGAGCCCCAGCAGGTGGATAAAGGCGGTGAAATCTAACAACCACAACGACAATAATTGTAATGGCATTCAGGTCCCACATTACTTCTGTAAGAAGATCATCAATGTTATGAATAACACATTTTTGGTTTTGAATTGATACAGCTATGTCCCTGATTAGTAATACTGCATAGTGAAAAGAACTCTGGGCCAGTGATCAAGAAGCCATGTGTTTATTCCGGCCTGTCAACAAGTGTATAACATTAGACAAATGGCTTAGGCTCTCTCTCTGCTCCTCAGTTTCCATATCTGTAAAATGAGGGAGTTGGACGAGGAATCCTATCATGTCCTTTCTAGTTTAATAGTTAAGTTTCTATGAAGTGCCCTATTGGGTAAAAACATAAACCCATTTTCATATTCTTTCTGAGAGTGGGAACCACAGGATGAATTGAATAGTGTTGCCCTGCACAGTTTAGGAATCTAACAAGATAAACCACCTATTCCTGAAGAGGTCCTACAGAGCATTTACTACCCAAGGTATAAGTTTTCCACAATGCAAACAAGATTGGGTCTCACCACATGGTATATTGTCTTCTTGGATATGTACAACAGCCACTACAATTTTAATGATTAGGAAATCCATTTTTATCTTTATTTTCTTATTATTCTTGTCTTGGGGTAGTTTATTCTGTTTTTCTTAATCTGGTGGGGATTTTTTTTGGTGGGGAAGGGGTGAGCTATTACTTCAGGAAATGGCTTTATCTTTCTAAACCTATCATTTTATCCTGACCTGACACAAGTCATTCCTGTGAAGGTGTGATGCTTCTTTGAATCTTTTTGTTTTTATTGTATTAATTATGTCTTCCTAGAAACAAGTAAGAGCTTCTGAACTTTCTCTTTAATATGATGGCTGTTTAAAGATAAATGAACTACCTCAGTCCAACATTTATGTATTCCTAATGATTCAGGTTATCTCTTTTATTCATTGCTGCAATTATCATTTCTGTATTTTCTATATTTAATTCAAAGGTAAACTAAAAACATTTGAGACGAATTTGGTGGGTTCCTTTGTGCAACCTTGGTCAAACATGGTTTTGGTAGTGAAAATCCATGTGTAATATTCACTGGAATCAAAACTATTTGAGTCTGAGAACTTAATACACATATACGTACACGAAAGTTATCTATTTGAGAACTGAGGTCAGTGAAATAACCTAGAATCTGAGGCAATAAGAAGTGAGAAGGGACATTTTAATTTAAAAAATTTGTTTTAAGATTTATTTATTTGAGAGAGAGAACAGGAGCCAGAGGGGCAAAGGGAGAGAGAATCTCAAGCACACTGCACTGAGCAGAGAGCCCAAAGTGGGGCTCAATCTCATGACCCCAGGATCACAACCTGAATTCATGTCCTGAGATCACCACCTGAGCTGAAATCAATCAAGAGTTAGAAGCTTAACCAACTGTGCCACCCAGGCACCCTGAAGGAATAATATTTTTACGTAATGCTAATGTCACACCCTACTCTAACCTCTCACCTACTGAATAATACACTAACTTCATAAAACCAGAAGTCTGAGGTGTTTTATATTGAACATTTGTGGCAAAGGTAATGAGCCAGTTAATCTCAAAGTTAGGCATGATTTACTTTGAGATTAACTGGCTATAGACACATCATAATGAACAGTTTTGGGGACAACCAACATAACTTTTTTTTTCTTTTTGGTATTGAACATGAAATTATATTCTCAAGTATTCTGGTAGAAATAATCAGTCAAAATATTTTTGATAAATGAACTTCACACCATTTCTATGTCTTTATTAATACTACCCATTTTAGTATTTTATGACATTTCCTAATAACAATTTTATTTCTATTTAATATTTAAGAGAAGCTTTAAGTTCTCTTCAAGTTATCTTATACACATGTTATTTTTATCTTATTTACAAATTAAGCACATTTAAATTACTAATCTACTTTTAAATTTTAAATGAGAAATGCTTTTAAAAAAAGCAACAGGAATTAGACATCGAATGCCCAAAATATTGAAAACATAATCCCTTTAAAAATATCCACCATCTCTCTCCTCCTTCTCCTTCTAATTCAAACTAGTTAGTTTCCTTTGAAGATGTCTTTTGCCAATGTTTCTGCAAACTATTTTTGTTTGAAAATTTCAGGGTGGAATAGTTTTTTAGATGAAGGAAACTGTATTTGCAATTACAGCTTATAAAGTAAAGAAAACCATAAAGTTCCTTTGGCATCAGTTTGACTCAAGGTCAAAATTAGATTTCCTCTTCCTATAATATTTGAATTATAAACCTCTCTTCTTGTAAGTAGATTTGAGAGGTCAGATGGAAACTGTAATACATTGTATGAATACGAGAGTTATGGTACAATTTGAAGTGAACAGCTCACTTAATTTTGGCTTTCTTCTGTTACAGTATGATTTTTCAGTCTTAGTACCAAACACACAGTGGGTGGGTTTCAATTGTACAATGATGCCATTGTGTATTTTCTTAATTCAATAAAAAGATAGGCTTAAAAATTTTCAGATTAACACTATTAAAGATTGGAATTATTTATTTTCACAGCAGGCTGTGTGGTGATAGTGATGGTTAAGAGTGCAAAGAAAGGTATTGGGGCCTACCATGCAACAGAATTGTTTATTACGTGCTATGAGAAAATTAAAAAGATCCCTGTAGAGAGATAATTCCTGCCCTTGATGACCCTATAATACATAGCTTTTTTTTTTTTTTTTTTAAGTTTTCAAGCCAAATATTTGTAAATCAATCTCAATGAAAATACTCTTTGAGTAGGAAAACATGAGGATTGGACTGGAAAAATCACCTCATTTCCTCTCATCAACTCTTATTTGAATGCATCACATTACTTATGATGGTGCCTAAAGACACACTGAGAATTCAAACTCATTTTACCCTAATTACTTAATATATATATTAGACTGTTTATTTATGAAGTTACAAATCACTGAGCTGAAAAAGACTTGAAAAAAAAAATCCTCTGAAGAGGGAGGGAAAAACATGTGTCCCTTGTTAAAGAATTAGACTTTAAGAGAAAAATAAAATCATTAAACGGTTTGCTATGGTCTGAATGCATCCTCATCGAACTCATATGTTGAAAAGCTAATGCCCACTGTGGTGGTATTAGCAGGTGGAGCCTCTGGGGTATGATTAGGTCATGAGGATGGAGCCCTCATGAATGGGATTAGTGCCCTTACAAAAGGATTCAGAGAAGTCTACTGGCCTTAATTTGGAAGGGGGCTTCATAGAACCCAACCACACTGGCACTCTGATTTCAAACTTCCAGTCTCCAGAACTGGTGTGAAACAAATCTCTGTTGTTTATAAGCTCCCCAGTCTAATGATATTTTTTAAAGATGTATTTATTTATTTTAGAGGTGGGAAGCAGGGGCAGAGGGAGAGAGAATGGTTTTAAAGCAGACTCTGTGCTGAGTATGGACTTGGACCAGGAGCTGGATCTCATGACCCCAGAGACCATGACCTGAACAGAAACAAGAGTTGGCCACTTAACCAGCTGTGCCACCCATGAGCCCTTGGTATTTTTAACAGCAGCCTAAATGGACTAAGATAAGGTTGTGAGGCCAGAACTAAGATTAATTTTATTTGACAGATAAGTCTGGCTTATGCTCAAACAATGAGAATAATGTAAAAGCACTTTAAAGTAATAAATTCCAGTGCCCAATGAGAGGGCCAAACCTAAGTCTTCTGCAAATGGTAGCAGTAAGTGGGTTTCCGAAGCTATCTTGGTTACTTGGTTACCTTCCCACTAACCTCCTTGACTTCCTCAGCCCTCATCTAGCTGAATGTCAAGATGTGCTGAGGATAACTTGAGCTTTGGGTAAACATAAGCCTATGCTCCCTAGCTTTCCCCCGAGATTATTAAAAACCTGTTATCAGTGATATGATAATGATTTACATCATGATTTATTGCATCTAGAGCTAAAAGCAATTTTTGTCATGAAGACAAATCTTTTCAAAAATTTTCTTAACCTACATGATATGAGTAGGCCCTTCTAAGATTAGACTATGTATTGGGCAATATAAATGTTTATTATGTCACGCTTAAGTGGAGGGTTGTGTGTTTGCTGACTTTTCAAGTTTCAAGCATAAAAGTAGAGAAGAGTATGATGGATCCCATGTACCCAGTTTCAACCACTATCAACATGAGTAAATTTGATTTCATCTATACCTCATCTATTTTTATTTCATCTATACCTCATCTATTCCTCTCCACTTTAGCTCTCAAAGTATTATTTTATTTTATCTGTAAGATTTTATTTATTTGAGAGAGAGAGAGAGTGCATGAGCGGGGTGGGGTGGGGCAGAGGAATAAGCAGTCTCCCCGTTGAGTGGGGAGCCTGACCCACGGCTCCATCCCAGGACCCTGAGATCATAACCTGCGCCAAAGTCAAACACTTAACCAACTGAGCCACCCAAGTATCTGATCAAAGTATGATTTTAAAGGAAAGCCCAATTATCATATTTCATCCATAAATTTAAGAAGAGATTTCACGTCAATAAATCAATGGTCTCTCCACAACTTACAACTACTGTGGAAAAGTTCAGGTTGCCCAAGTGGCCATTTGTTCTCAAGAATCCTTGATCCCAGCCACAGTTCTGTTCTCTCAAACATCTTCAATGTGTATACTTCCTATACCACTCACTGTCAGTGGGATTACCTTCAGTTTACCCATAATTATTAAGGTTAATATGGCAATTTGATTTAAAATATATCTAGAAGAATCACTGCATATTCATTCATCTATTCACTCATTTATTCATTTAATAAGTATTTGTGATTCTAGACACCAGAGGAGCAGTGTTGAACAAATTAGACAAAGAACTTGTTCTCCAAACTTATATTCTAGAGTTTTGATTTAAAAAAAGACAACCATTATGTAGAAGAGTACTTCTTTGTATGAGCATTGGTGTTCCTGATTCTACTTTATTTTCCCTTTGGGAAACTCTTTATATCCTCCCAACAAGCCCACACATTTTATTTAAGAGTTAACAAGTTTTACATATGTCTATTGCTTCCTTGGTCCCCCAGCTCCCACTGCCTGCCCTATATATAGATTGCTCCAGAAAGGTCTGGGAAAAATGTGAATGACCACATCTTCATTTCAATTAATAAAGTATTAATAGGAAAAAAGTAACCTGTGTCTCAAATTCATAGCTTTGAAAATGAAATTTCTACATAATTACATGACAGCATTCAGAAAATATGTATGCCTCTACATATAACTGTATGATTTAGTAACTATGATGTGTTATTTTAAAATGAATGACTATGCAAAATCAGTTCCCTTATATATCAATCTCTAATTTTATAAACTAGATGGTTAGAGCTACAAAAGTTATCACTGTTTTTTGCAACATTGAATACTAACTCAAATTCTTTAGAAAGCCATCTATAGTACTTTGAATTTTTGTTGTTCCAAAATGGCCTTTCTTTCTGGACAAGTACTTGATAGAGAAAAACTCAATATTTAAGCACGCAATATATAGCTGTCATTAAAAAAAAAAGTAAAACAATAAGGACTCATAGAAGTTTTCTCCCTTTTAGATTTAAATTAATGTGGTTTTAGCTGTTTATTCTTACTTCCTCAGTCAACAGAAATTAAATTGTAATATGCTATCAGGCCTGTTCTGCCATTGTTTCCTTGCAGATTGAGAATAGAAATGATTTCTAATTTTAAAGATTGAAAAGATTTAATAACTGGATGAATTATATTTTAAAATTCCCATTAATTTATTTTCAAATGAGGAAAACCCACAACTGGGAGAACTGATTATTATGGGGGGGGGGGGGGGGGGAAGGCCTTGATTTGTAATTGTACCCAAATATGAAAGCCTACATTTTGTAAGCATAAAGATTACATTCTCTTCAAAAGATTTGCAAATTCTCATAGGCACATAACTTAGAGAATGAGAAGATTGTAATTTGAAAAATTACAGATTTCATTGTTTTTTTGATGTGTGAAACCTATAAACAAATATCAAGAGATTGTATTGCAAGACTGAAAATCCCTTGTTTAGTTTTGTAAGGGACATTGCCCTATGTGGGTTACAACCCTGACTTAAAAGAAAAATGCAGAGTAATGCAAAAGACACTCTAATCACTGCATCTAATTACAAAGAAGAATACACAGTAAAAAAAATGTAAGTATTCTTGGGCAGGCGTGTGGTCTAGTGGTCAGAGCATGAGATTTCAAGTCAGTAGTCCTAAATTTCTATTTAAACACCACTTCTAAATTTCTCCATGACTTTGGGCATGACATGAATTTTATTTTTAAATATGAATCTGAGATTCATGCTTGATAATTATAAAGTAGTCTTTTAATCCTCTATTAGAGGTATAACCTAATGCTATAAAAATTAACAGAAGGACAGGTGTTTTCTTGACTTCTTGGTAATAAAAAACTTACTTGACAGAAAGTCTAGGTAAATATAAATGAATTCAGAAATGTTTTCTTTACCGTTTCCCAGTAGCACTACTATACTCGTGTGTTATTTCAAAATTGGTTCAGGGCATTACTTAACAACCAACTCACTGATATAGTGACTAATTCTGATAACTTTCCTCTAAATTGCTCCTTTGGTTTTGAGGAAATAGTAGTCCTCAATGGAGCCAACGCTGCTCTTTTTATACTAATTGTTATTGTCACTCTAAGGAACTTGTACTCCACCGTGATGTGCCTGCTTTGTGTTTTGTTTATGTGTAGTGTTTTTAAGTGTTCCTCCAAGTGTAATAAGTACAGACAAATTACCATGTAAGTTTTCTTTAAACTACTGCTAGATTTCTAGGGATGAATGTAGGTAAGTGATTCAAATTCTAACATACATCTATAAATCAATTAGCACAGTAATTTTCTCTGGGAATAATTAACATTTGAATTCAAGGAATGTGACCTGACTTACAGGACTGTTTCTTTCTCTCTCTCTCCTTTTTTCTTTCTTTCTTTTTCTTTCTTTCTTTTCTTTCTTTCTTTTTTTTCCTTCTTTCTTTCTTCACAGAGCTTAAGTACTGAGAATACAATAATTTTCCCAAGTAAAATAATATTCTGATTTGCTTTTTAGTTCTTAGTTTAGCTAAAGAGTATCCTTTATCATTGGGAGAATCTACCCAGTCTAATTTACTAATATAGCCAGTATACAAATTAGAAACAATGAGCAAAATCAGGAATATCATGGGGTATTAGTACAGCATGCAGTAAGGTTATACAACATGTGGCCAAAATCTCAACCCCAACAAGAACCTTCAGTGTCTGACCTATTACACATTTTCCAGGCAAGAAGTGAGCTTTAAAAAACAGCAATTTATCAAGATAATGCCTCATGAAAGGAAATGGAGACCATTATAAGGAAAAGTAAAAACAGCTTAAGGACAAATCTTGTTTTATGTTTCCCTGATTAGAAATGCAGTGTTAGAATGCCTTGCTAAAGTACTTAGAGCATGATTATATGGTCCAAATCTCAGGTGAGAAATCAGAGGTTAAAGGATCAAATCCTGACAGGGTCAGTTTGGTCTTCTGGCATTATATAGAAGGAAAATTAGAATGGAGTTTTCACTAAATTTGTCCTCTGGGGGGATCTTCAAATGGAATCCTTGTGTAGTGGCTTTTAGTAGCTCTAATAGCTTCAGAGAATGCCTCTAGATTTTAACATTTATTTATGTTAAATTAAAAAAAGGGGGAAATCCAACCTATAAGATCCTGAAATTAAAGTTATCTATTTTTTTTTTATAAAACTTGAACATTTAGGAAAATATTAGTAGTTTCTATTTAAATGCAGAAATTTCGTCTTGCATTAAGTCCACTGAAGTCCACTTTGCAATTTGCTCTTTGGACCTGTTCAATGCATCTTGCATTCAAAAACAATAACAAGAAAGAGCAATTTCCTAAAATTTGTTACATTAGTTATAAAACACTACATTTCTCCTTTTTAAATCAAAATATTTGATTCTTCATGTTCTCTCCTCTCCGGGTTTCCAAATCCAACCCTACTTTACCTATCCACTCCTAAATATACAATAGATACAGATTAAAAACGACAATATCTTCTTACACGTGTGATGCTGTCCCTCTGAGAAGAGCAAGGTGGAAAAAATATTTTTAAATCATGGGAATAAATTCTGCTATGACAGAATTCGGTATAATGGGTCAACTTCTAGAATAGGGAATGAAGGATTTTCACTTCATTCTTCAGAAGATATTTTTCTAAGTATCAATTATAATGATAAACTGTGATTCTTTGACTGGCTTAGTTGATACTTGAACTTTCTCCAAGAGTTCATATTTCCTCCCATTAGTCCCAGTTTTATCCAGCATTACAACGTAATTCTTGCATTCCAATCCTAAATCTGCTAGAGTACTTTAAACGGATATAGGACATTTGGCTTGGTGCAATAGAGCCAGAAACCTGGAAACTGGGAAAACAGAGTTCCTCTGTTGTCTCAATGTATTACTCATCCTATAAAATTCAAATTTGTTTTTGACATAGCAAAAGTTATCTCTAAAAAGTTACCATAGAATCATAAATAATTATCTTAACAGCGGATTTGTCATTTTCATTTTGAGTTTATTTTAAATTTGAAGTGTGCTACAAACAATTCCTGTATGATTGCTAAGCACAAACAGAATTTTAATAGCTATAACTGAGAACCAAAGAATGACAACATATGCATTATTATTAAATATTACATTCTCATTGTTGATTTATCCTTTTGAAATAATACCAAGTATAGCTTTGTTAGCTTTACAATCATTAACATTTACATGATAGAATTTGTTAAAATCTAGAAAGCAGTTCAGGGTGTTATGGATAGACATTCAGACTCAGACTTTTATTACCATCCTCAATATTCAGTTTCTAATTTGCGATTTAAGGTGGTGTCTCTACCTCTAGCTACTGCATTCGTAGTCCAGATAGCAGGAAGAAAAAAAAAAGAGGCATTTCCCACACAGAACAATGCATTGTAAATTTATGACCAAAACTTGATCGTGGTTCTTTGACGTAATTAGTATATTCATAATTTTTAATTCTTTGTCATTGTATTGATTATACATTTTCTATATTAAAAGATAATTTTCAAGAAAAAGTAAACTCATGACTCACAACAAAGCAATCTTGAGAAAGAACAAAGCTGAAGGTATCACACTTGCTGATTTTAAACTATATTAAAGGGCAGCCTGGGTGGCTCAGCAATTTAGCGCCGCCTTCAGCCCAGGGTATGATCCTGGAGACCTGGGATTGAGTCCCCACGTAAGGCTCCCTGCATGGAGCCTGCTTCTCCCTCTGCCTCTCTCTCTCTCTCTCGCTCTGTCTCTCTCATGAATAATAAATAAAATCTTTAAAAAAAATAAAATACATCATAAAGTTCTAGTAATCAAAACAATATGGCATTAGCATTAAAAACAGACACATAGATTAATGGAATAATAGCCCAAAACTAAGCCCATGCATACACGGTCAACTAATTTATGACAAAGGAATCAAGAATACATAATGGAGAAATAAATGATCTCTTCAATAAATGTTATTAGGAAAACTCCACAGCTACATGCAAAAGAATGAAACCGGATCACTATCATACACCATACACAAAAAATCACTGAAAATGGATTAAAGACTTGAACATAAGACCTAAACCATAAAAATCCTAGAAGAAAATATAGGCAGTAAGATCCTTGATATCAGTCTTAAGGACAATGTTTTTTCAATTTGATACCATAAGCAAGGCAACATAAGCAAAATAAACATGTGGGACTACATCAAACTGAAAAACTTTTGCACAGAAAAAGAAACCATCAACAAAATGAAAAGACAATCTACTGAATGGGAGAAAATATTTGCAAATTATGTATCTGATAAGGGATCGATATTCAAAATATATAAAGAACCCGTACAACTGAATAGCAAAAAACTAAACAACTAAAAACATGTGCAGAGGATCCGAATAGACATTTTCCAAAGAAGACGCACAGATGGTCAAACAGATACACGAAAAGATAAATCACCACAATGAGATGTCACCTCATCCCGGTTAGAATGGCTATTATAAAAAAGATAGGTGGGGTGCCTGGCTGGCTCAGTTGCTACTCTTCATCCTGGGATTGTAAATTTAAGTCCCACATCGGATGCAGAGATTACTTAAAAATAAAATCTTTATATTAAAAAAAAAAAAAGACAAGCAATAACAAGTTGGGATAAGGATGTGGAGAAAAGAAAACCCTTTTGCACTGTTGGTAGGAATGTAAATTAGTGCAACCACTATGGAAAACAGTGTAGACGTTCCTCAGAAAACTAAAATTAGAACTACTATATAGGGCAGCCTGGGTGGCTCAGCGGTTTAGCGCCACCTTCCCACCAGGGCCTGATCCTGGAGATCCTGGGATTGAGTCCCACATGGGGTTCCCAGCATGGAGCCTGCTTCTCCCTCTGGCCTGTGCTTTTGCCTTTCTCCTCTCTCTCTCATGAATAAATAAATAAAATCTTAAAAAAAAAAAAAAGAACTACTATATAATGCAGCAATTCTACTTCTGGGTAATTACCCAAAGGAAACAAAAACACTAACTTGAAAAGATATCTGCACCCCCACGTTCACTGCAACATTATTTACAATAGTTAGGATATGGAAGCAACCTAAGTGTCCATCAATGGATGAATGGAAAAATAAAATGTGGTACATATATATAATGTAATATTGTTCAACCATAAAAAAAGAAGGAAATTCTGTCATTTGCAACAACATGGATGGATCTTGAGGGCATTATGCTAAGTGAAACAAGTCAGACAGAAAGAGACAAATATCTCAGTCATATGTGGAATCTAAAAAAAAAGAAAAAGAAATTGAAGTCATGATACAGAGAACAAATTGGTAGTTGCCAGAGATAGGAGCTTAGAGATGGGTGAAATGGGTAGAGGTGGTTAAAAGGTACAAACTTACAATTATAAGATAAATAGGTGCTGGGGATATAATGTCCAGCATGGTGACTATAGTTAATAATACTAGATTATATATTTCAAAGTTGCCAAGAGTAGATTTTTCATTACAAGAAAAAATTCATAACTATGAGTGTTTATGGATGTTAACTAAGTTTATTATGGTGATCACTTCACAATATATACAAGTATCAAATCATTATGTTGTGTACCTGAAACTAATATAATGTTTATGTCAATCATAGCAATAAAAAAGTAGACATATTTGAGTGAGTTTAATCGATTCATGTTTTTATAGTTTGCAGTATACTAGGAGATGAATATAATCCCATATATATGGTAACATTATATCTGATAGCTATTTATGCAACATTTATGTTTTTTTTAATTTTTATTTATTTATTTGAGAGAGAGTGAGACAGACAGAAAGAGCATGAGCTGGTGAGGAGGGGCAGAGGGAGAGGGTGAAGCAGACTCCCTGCTGAGCAGGGAGCCTGGGGTGGCCCAATCCCAGGACCCTGGGATCATGACTGGAGCCAAAGGCAGATGCTTAACTGACTGAGCCACCCAGGCATCCCTATTTATGCTACATTTAAAACATGTACCATGCCACAGTTCTTAAAATCCAGAGTAATGGAGGTAGGCATGGACTCTTTGTGTTACCAGCTGAATGACTTTGGCTCAAACCTCAGTTTCTCTACTATAAAATAGATTTAAGAAATCTAACTCAATAGATTTTTATAGAATTAATAATAAATAATAACATGTCTATGAAAAAATAGACCACAATACTGGATGCACACAATGTGCACAAAAAGGTTAGTTACTTCACTACTTTAGGAAGCTGAGCTACAGTAGTAGAGCAGTGGCTTTTTTCTTTTTTTCAATTTTTCCTTCCTTCCTTCTTTCCTTCTTTCTTTCCTTTTTTTCTTTCTTCTTCCTTCTTCCTTCCTTTCTTCTTCCTCCCTCCCTCCCTCCCTCCTTCCTTCCTTCCTTCTTCCTCCTCCTTCCTTTTTTACTTTACTGTACCTAAGAATGACTGTGGGGTTATTAAACATGGAGCTTTCTGGGCCTTATCCTTTGAATCTGAATACTTGGGTTTAGAGCAGAAAAGTGAGGAGGATGACTTGATGTAGGTAGTCCCTAGATTTCTCTTGAGAAAGAAGTGGTTCAGGTGATAGTGTATCAGGTGGTGATAGATATGAGGCCAGTTGATCCCTGACCTAATTTGCCTTTCTAACAGACTTAACATATGGCTTAAGGCAAGATATTTCCGTCTACCCTTCCTTTGGCTATCTGTAAACAAGAATGTAGAGATCAAGTCTATTGGCTTCGCTCCCAGGGGAAACTTTTGTAAGTTTCAAATAATATAATAACTTATATTTTTGTTAAATTTTCAAATGATTGCCAAGAAAAAGGAGAGTTAAATTTTAAAAAGGAGTAAAACCAAGAGAAAATGTGTTTGGCAAAAGGCATAAAATTATGTTTGGAATGAGACAGGACAAAAATTGAAAAGAGATTGGAGACAGGCAAAACAAAGATGCAGCAAAAATAGGGGGCAGATTAGCAACCAAATACTAAATCTCTTATGTTTATTTTGGGAATTGGGGAATTAATAGCTACACACTCAGAAAAAGGAGGGAGTTCAAAGGAAAAGTAGCGAAAGGTATAGGGAGAAATAGAATGGATACACAAGAGAGGAAAACTGAAGATCAAATGCAAGAAAAGAAAGGCAAGGGGGTTCTGAAATTTGTCCCTTGCCTAATTATTACCTTAAAATCCATAAAAGAAAATTCTGCTGAGGGGAAAAAAACTAAGCAGAATTTCTGAAGGGAAGAGCACAGAACTTAAAACCTAGAGGGCAATTTGTAGTTGGGAGATTTCTAAGTCAGCAAATACCCACACAAGGATCTCATTGAAGGAAATTCGATTATAAAGTCACGAGGGATGATTTAAGGCTCTTTTATTGACTCAGATGCCAGGATGAAAGACTGACTTTCAAGAATAGACTGATTTTTTAAGAAATTTTAAAAATATTTGTGAAGGGAGAGAGAGAAGCTTCTGGCTGTTAATGCTATTAGAATAGCATATGGCCTTTTTAAATGAACATATTATTTATAACAAACTGATAGGAAGGGATCACATAAATGGTAAAAATCCTGAAAAAAGTTGAATGGTAAGAGAAATTATAAATGTGTAATAAAACATCTATAGCCAGGTAATTTATTAGTTTGTGCTTGTCCTCTCTTTATTTCCTTATATTTTTCTTTCTCCATTTCAAGCAGACAGTCATGCTTTAGATTCCCTTTGTCAGGGAAGTTTTGTGGCTATAGTTCCCTTTGTCAGGTTGAATTCAAACGCAAAAGTTGCATATATTCAAACTCTTTCCATCTTTTGTAAAGGCTGAAATTCATAAATAATATTACGATAGGAACCCCACTAGAGGGGCAGCCCGGGTGGCTCAGTGGTTTAGCGCTGCCTTCAGCCCAGGGTGTAATCCTGGAGACCCAGGATTGAGTCCCACATCAGGCTCCCTGCATGGAGCCTGCTTCTCCCTCTGCCTGTGTCTCTGCCTCTCTCTGTGTCTCTCATGAATAAATAAATAAAATCTTAAAAAGAAGGGAACCCCACTAGAGAGGACAGAAAGAAAAGTATGAACTGTGCCAGTTGAGTTTTGAAATGTTCTACAGGGTTCCTATGGGTGAAAAGGGCAGCAGTACTTAATCACTGTTGTGCTTTTAATAGCTGTCAATTTATTCAAGTGTAATGTAAAGTTACTTTTTTTTTAAGCTTTGAGACATAACTTGGAAATCGAATAAATTCACTTTATTGTGAATTTTTAAAATTATGAAGTAGTTCATGCTTATAAAAGAATATATGTATAGGTGCATATATACACATATATAAACTGATACATATAAAATAATGCATGATTTAAAGAACAACAAAATAAACATCCATATAACTACCACCCAGTTTAAGAAAAGGAACATTACCTTCGAAGCCTTCCAGACTCTCTGTAATCATCCTATCACCTCTTCCAGAAGTAGCTACCTATTTTATTTTTGTGTTTACAATTCCTTTGCTTTCCATAAGTTTTATCTACAAATGAGTATGTCTATTCCTAAGTCATATTTAGCTTGATATGACTTTGAACTTATAGGATATCATACTTTATGTTTGTCTGTAATTTGTTTTACTAACATTACATTTCTGACAATCACCTAAGTTATTGCATCTGTATAGTTCACTCATTTTTCACTGCTATATACTATTCCACAATTTGAATAAACAACAATTTATATACCCATCCTTCTGTCAATGAACATCTTGGTTGTTTTCAGTTTTTGTCTTGTTTTGTTAAATGTTTTTTTGTTTTTGTTCTTGTTTTTTCAGAAAGAGGGAGAGAGAGCACATGCCTGAGCAGGGAAAGGGGCAGAGGGAGGTATAGAGAGAGACTCTCAAACAGGCTCCACACCCAGCAGGGAGCCTGACATGGTGCTAGATCTCACAACCCTGAGATCATGATCTGAGGTAAAATCAAGAGTGAGACACCTAACTGACTGAGCCACCCAGGCACCCTGCTATGAACATTCTTAAACACATCTCTTAGTGTATAGATGTATGAATCTTTCTTGGATAAATAACTGAGTAGAATCACTAAGTTGTAAGGTACAGCAGATTGTGTTCCAAAGGATTCCATCACTTTACATTCTCTTAAACAAAGTGGTCTCCATCCTCCCCAGACTTTTGATATAGTCAGACTTCCTAATCATTATCAGTGTACTGGGATGGGAAGTAAAAATCCTTTATAAATCACATTCATTCATTCTTTGATGAATGTTCAATTAATTCTTAAGTTCAACAGATTAAAATTCCTTAAAAAGTTAGTCTCCATTTACACACATAAAAATAAGCCTTTTAAACTATATTGACAAATTTAAGACATCTGATTATCTCTGCTACTTTACATGACTGACAAGACAAACTTACAATTCAACAAGCACTACAGCTGCTTAAAAATTCCCCCAAAACTTAGTGGCTTAAAACAACTAAAATTTTGTTACGTGGGGTGATTTTTATAATCATAAATTCAAGCAGAGATTGGCTAAGAGGCTCATCTACTCCATCTAGCTTTGACTAGGTAGCCACTTGGTGGTATTCAGCTGATTGTTGAGCAGAGTTGGAGAGTGAAAGACAGTGTAACTCACTCATCGTGTCTGAATATGGATGTCTAGAAGGCTGGACTTAGGTGAACACTTTCCCATGCAGTTTCTCCTGCAAAGTAACCAAACTTCTTACATGGCTGCTCAGGAGGCCCCGACAGAAAGAAGCCCCTGAGCTTTTAATGACTTAGCCTCAGAAGTTCCGGAATGTCACTTCCACCAAATTCCATTAATTAGGCAGTCACTGAGTCCAGGCTAGATTCAAGAAGTAAGGAATTCAACTCAACCTCTCAATGACACAAATTTCAAAGAATTCGCAGCCATCTTCAATCCACATGGTAAGTAAGTTCTGCTCGCTAGGTCAACCCACAACCCTGTCTAACCCTATTTAACCTACAACCTTGTCTAACCCTGTCTACATTATATTCTAGAATTTGGTTTCCCAGAAAATCATGTGTGGCTAGGTATCTTTTTGAGTTTCACAGTTTCCTAATTTTTACTGTAAACATTATAAATTTAATCACCTGATCTGGGAAAATAGGATTCTGAACTTCTTACCCAGGTTGCAGTTAACCTCTTAGTATGTGACAACTTAATTTAATTTCATACACCATCACTACCCCCAATCTGGCTTGTATGGATTTACTTAAATTTTGTTTTTAATCTGCCTCTCCAGTCACAATTTTAAAATCATTGCATTACATTCTGTATTGGGAAAGGTCAGAGGTCCACAGATCCCAGAGTGTCCATGCCAAGTATATGAAAATGCATCAACAGGCATACAGGTAGACGGGATTGGGGCCATAGGAGCTATTAACTAGCAAAAGAGTCTTATTCCCAAAACATGCAGCAGAGTTGCCAGATCTGAAGGATGGCTCATGGGTTGGGCAGTGGTTATTTCAGTACTAAGCAGAATGAGCCAATAACTTAAATCTACTTTTCTGGAGGGGTCTCTAAGGTAGCGGCTTTTGTACAGTTCTCAGGGGAGGAGGTTGGGGAACCCAGTAATAATTGAGAATGAATTACTCTCCAGCTTTATTAATTTGAGGCTCAGAGGTAAATTTAAATTAGCTTAAAAAAAATAGTGTGGTATTTTCTGCAGACCTGAGTTTGTGGATAAAGATTCCCACTGGCCTCAGCCATAGCTATAATACTAAGTACCAATCCTTTCACTATTCCTTGGTGAAAATTCCGTCTATCATCCCACCTACCACCTCAAGCAGCTATTATAAACTTCTACCATTCTCCTCAGGGCCTCAACTCTTACATTCTCAACTGATGTTCTTGTTCCCAGATTTCCTATCCATCTTCTCCTAAACTTACCGATGCCATATGCATTCTTCCCTCCAGGGTCAGAGGAAGAAGCATTCCTCTGTCAGGAGAAGTAAGCTACTCCTCTTTAAAGCTGATTACCCTCCTGCCTTCTCTAGTACCTAGACTATCGATACTGTAAATTTCTCCAATCTGTTAGCCTCATCTATAAACTGGTGTGAAATCTTTTCCAGTCTTAATAAAATTTGTTTGGTCCTAAGTTCCCCTCCAACTATTCTGCTTCATCTCTCTCATTTTCATTGCTGAGTTTCCAAAAATACTTATTCTAAACTATTCCATGTCTTTAGTCTCCAATCCACTGTAGCCTGGCTTTAACACCCTTCCTACTTCTGCTAAGATTTCTCTTGGAAAGATAGCAAAGCCCAGACCCTAACTTTGGATTCCTTTTGACAGTTTTCAGTGCTGCTTCTACACTGTAAACTAAACCTTCCTTAAAGATCTCTCCTTCCTCTCCTGTCTCAAGGAATTCCTATCTCTCTGACTATTCATTCTCAAGTTCCATCATTGAATTCTCTCCCTGGAAATAATTCTTATAGGTTCTTCAGGGTTCTGATCTCGCCCAACACTGTTTCCACTTATCCAACATTGACTATTTCCTTGGGCCATCTTATATGCCTCCGTATGTTTAAATTCTAATTAGCACACGCCTTCTCCTTTGAGGCCCAGATCAATATATTCAAGTTAAACTCCACAAGAGGCAGACATAAGCATAATAGGACGACAACCTACCTTCAATAGTGAAGCCAGGGAATACTTTAGAGAAGCGTTAAGTCGAAACCTTAAAAAATTAAGAGCCAGCTGAAAGAAGAGCAGAAAAAGAAGTGAATCAGGCAGAGAAAGGCCAAAAACAGGAAGGTACCAAGAGTTGGGTTGTTCTAGGAAACCAAAGACCAGTATGGCTGAAACACCACTGGCAAAAGAAAAAACAGAAATGAGTTTCCTAATACTGAACCCACTCACCCAGCGCAGTGCAGAATTAGCCTGCTTACCCAGCACAGTGCAGCACTGGGACAGACCAGGCCTCTTCCAATCTTTGCACAGGACAGAGCCTGCCTTTAGAGGCACAGGGGAACATGTGCTTTTTGTGGGCAGGTTTATCACCCACGGGGCAAGGAAAGAGTTGAGCTGAGCATGCTCAGTAATTCTTCACAAATTTTCCAATCAAATAAGTTTTTCTACCTCTCCAGGCAGAATGAATAAAGAGGCAAAGATAGGTATTATCAAAGGAGTCATCATAATAACTATGATTATTATAATATAATCATATTATATCAATTATTATGATTATAATAATCTCTATGATTCAATAATCATAGAACTTAAACCAGGCAAAAAGGTAGAAGGAAAAGGGGATTAAATGATAATGAAAATGTGTGGGGTCAGGGTACTGGAAGTCTCAATTAAATCGACAAATTGTGGCTGTGGTAGTTCTACAGAAAAGGGGAAAGAATAAAAGGACAATGGCCCGGAGCCAGATATCTACAGCCCAGATTTCAGTGGTACCAAACTTTGGTTCTGAGAGATTCGAGAAATGGCTGAGGTAGTGCAGCTGCAATGGAACGGAGGACCAGGTGTTGGAGGTGAGAAGATCCAGGAATAGAGACAGCAAGTGGAGATAAATCACCCACATAAATGACACAGTTCCAGAGATCACATAGAAAGAGGTGAAGAGAAAAAATGAACCAAAAGCTAAAGTCTTCAGTGGTTGAGATGGGAAGGAGGACATTAAATATTGGTGATGACGAGGGGAAGAAATGGAAATGAGTTTTGAAGAAAGAGAAGGGCATGAAGTGGTTTGCAAGGAGCTATGGATGCAAAGCCATCTACTCCACCTCTTAGCACTGAGGTGCTTTGGATGTAAGAGGAAAAACAGTTTCCACATGGACAGGCTGCAAGAACAACAGGATATCAGAGCTTTCAGTTAATGCAAGGAATCATTTAAACAAGAGGTTGAAGCTGTAGGGCAGTTTGCTGATCACACAATAAGACATTCTGGAGGGCATTTTGAAGGTCACAGTGAAAGGATTTGGGAGTTGAGGAAGGGGTGAGCAGGGCATCATTCAGCTTGTACCCTATGTCCTATTTGCACAGAATATAATGTAAATAGTACTCCCTGAGTTTTGCATCCAAAGGGCCCTGGAGATAATAACTTGAGCAATATGAGGGTGAGCATTTGGGGAAAGCTTAGCCCAAATAGAGATAAACAGGTAAACAGAGGTGTGAGACATAATAAAACTAGTTCTTGTGGTCCCTTCCCCCCCCCCAAAGAT
Organism: Canis lupus familiaris; assembly: GCF_011100685.1. NCBI lineage: Eukaryota > Metazoa > Chordata > Mammalia > Carnivora > Canidae > Canis > Canis lupus. Next base: position 1,004 of record NW_023330670.1, on the reverse strand, counting down.
TTTATTTATTTATGTATTCATTCATTCATTTGAGAGAAAGCTAGAGAGAGCATGAGCCAGTTGGGGCCAGGGAGAGGGAGAGGGAGAAGCAGATTCCCTGCTGAGCAGGGAGCTGGTGGAGGGGCTCGATCCCAGGACTCTGAGATCATGACCTGAGCCAAAAGCAGATGCTTTACCGACTGAGCCACCAGGGCGCCCCCTATGTCTTGTAGTCTCTTAAAGAGGAGGTGGGGTTTTGATTCTAACATGATGTTTTCAGTATCTTTGTTGCTAATGCAGCCTTGGCAAGGGTTCATAATGGCTTTCTCAAGAGGTACTAAATCCTGATATTCTTACTTTCCAGCTATTTCTTAAGTTAATCCTCTTCTCTCTCTCTCCCCACTTGTCACTGACTTAGCTGGGGATTTTTTCTTTTCTCTGGATTTTTGCAGAAACCAACATCATTACTAGCCCTGTGCCACCTGTTGAGTCCTTTATTTTGCCACTATGTCAATGTACATGGCATTTTCTACCCACGCCATCCTTTTACACCTCTGCATGCCTTTGGACTCGCTCCTTTCTGCACTGTCTTTGCTCTCCTTGTTTGCCAGATAACAAAAAAAATTTGCATTTTGAGACCCACTTTGAGTACCATTCTTTCATGCTTTTACTGACCACCTCCACTGCAGTCTTACAAATATTGTTGTCCCTGGCTTCTGACTCTGCTACCTTGCAGAACTGATTTATATTTCTCTCCCCAGTTATGCTATAAACTCCTTGGGGCTGAGAGTTATTTCTTACACATATTTCTATCCATAGTGCTTCATACATAGTAAGGTCTCACTAAGAGATCATTGAATGGGTGGTACGGTTCATCAAATAGCTCATCCATCTAGCGTGTTTTACACCACAGGGTATCTCTCAATATTTTTCCTTTTCCTGCTACATTAACATCAAAGGATGGTGGTCCCCTGATTTCCTGTCCTGTTCAATCACAAAGCCTTTACCCCCTAGCTTTTCAAAGA
>NW_023330669.1:0-69156 GCF_011100685.1 Canis lupus familiaris | reverse complement strand
GTATTTCGATTCGATGCAATTCGATTCGATTCTTCTCATTTCAATTCAATTCGATTCTTTCGAATTCGATTCGATTCGATTCTTTGTGTTTCGATTCGATCCTTTTCGATTTGAGTCAATTCTTTTCAATTCGATTTGATATTCTTCGATTCAATTCTTTTCGATTCGATTCGATTCGATTCTTTTCGATTCGATTCGATTCCATTCGATTCGATTCTTTTCGATTCAATACGATTCGATCGATTCTTTTCGATGCGAATCAATTCGATTCCATTCTTTTTGATTCGATTCGATTCGATTCTTTTAGATTTGATTTGATACGATTCTTTTCAATTCGATTGATTCAATTCGATTCGTTTCGATTCGTTTCGATTCTCTTTGATGTTTTTGATTCGATCTTTTCAACCGATTTAATTCGATTCGATTCATTTCGATTTGATTCGATTCGAATTTTTCGATTCTATTCTTTTCAATTCGATTCTTTTCGATTCGATTCGATTCGATTTTTTTCTATTCGCTTCTTTTCGATTCGATTCGATTCGCCTCTTTCGTTTCGATTCTATTCTTTTGGATTCGATTTGATTCTTTTCGTTTCGATTAGATTCTCTTCGATTCGATTCTTTTCGATTCAGTTCTTTTCGATTCGGTTCGATTTGATTCTTCTCCATTCGATTCGATTCGATTCTTTCGATTCGATTCGATAAGATTCTTTTCGTTCGATTCAATTCTATTCGATTCTATTCTATTCGATTCGATTCGATTATTTTCAGTTCGATTCTTTTCGTTCGATTCGATTCTGCTCGATTCTTTTCGATTTGATTCGATTCGATCATTTGGATTCAATTTGTTACATTTCGATTCGATTCTTTTTCTATTCAGTTCGATTCGATTCTTTTGATTCAGTTCGATTCGATTCTTTTCAATTCGATTCGATTCTTTTCGATTTGATTCAATTCTTTTCAATTCGATTCGATTCGATTCTTTTCGTTTCGATTTTTTCAATTCGATTCCTTTCAATTCGATTCGATTGGATTTTCGTTTCAATTAGATTCTTTTCGATTTTATTTGATTCGAATCTTATCAATTCGATTCGGTACTGTTCGATTCGATTCTTTCGATTCAGTTCGATTCGATTCTTTTTGATTCGATTCGATTCTTTTCGCTTGATATGATTCGATTCGTTTCGACTTTTTTCGATTCGTGTCGATTCGAATCTATTCGATTCTTTTTTATTCGATATTCAATTGATTCGATTGATTTTTTCGATTCGATTCCATTCGATTCTATTCTTTTCAATTCGATTCGATTCTTTCGATTCGATTCGATTCTTTTTGATTCGATTTTTTCGATTCGATTCTTTTCAATTTGATTCGATTCTTTTCAATTTGATTCTTTTCGATTCGATTCGATTCGCCTCTTGTCGTTTCGATTCGATTCTTTTGATTCGATTCGATTCGATTCTTTTGTTTCGATTATATTCTCTTCGATTCGATTCTTTTCGATTGATTCGATTTTTCGATTCGATTCTTCTCGAATCGATTCAATTCAATTCGATTCTTTTCGATTCGATTCTTTTCGATTTGATTCGATTCGATCATTTGGATTCCACTTGTTACATTTCGATTCGAATCTTTTCGATTCGATTCGATTCAATTCTTTTGGATTTCATTGGATTGATTTAGATAATTTTTGATTCGATTCGATTTTTTACCCTAGCTTCGATGTGATTCTACTCGATTCAATTCATTTCGATTCTTCTTGATTCAATTCTTTTCGATTTTTTGATTCGGTTTGATTCTTTTCGATTCCTCGATTCTTTTCGATTCGATTTAATTGTTTTGAATCCATTTGATTCGATTCGATTATTTTCGATTCGACTCGATTGGATTCGATTCGGTTCGATTATCGATTCGATTCAATTCCAATTATTTTGATTCGACTCGATTTGATTATTTTTTATTCAATTCGATTCAATTATTTTCGATCGATGCAATTCGATTCGATTCTTCTCATTTCAATTCAATTCGATTCTTTCGAATTCGATTCGATTCGATTCTTGTGTTTCGATTCGATTCTTTTCGATTTGAGTCAATTCTTTTCAATTCGATTTGATATTCTTCGATTCGATTCTTTTCGATTCGATTCTTTTCGATTCGATTCGTTTCGATTCGATTCTTCGATTCGATTCGATTTTCGATTCATTCAATACGATTCGATCGATTCTTTTCAATGCGAATCAATTCGATTCCATTCTTTTGATTCGATTCGATTCGATTCGATATTTTTATTTATTTTTTTATTTTTATTATTTATGATAGTCACAGAGAGAAAGAGAGAGAGGGGCAGAGACATAGGCAGTGGTGAGAAGCAGGCTCCATGCACCGGGAGCCCGACATGGGATTCGATCCGGGTCTCCAGGATCGCGCCCTGGGCCAAAGGCAGGCGGTAAACCGCTGCACCACCCAGGGATCCCGATTCGATTCGTTTTAGATTTGATTTGATTTGATACGATTCTTTTCAATTCGATTTGATTCGATTCGTTTCGATTCTCTTTGATGTTTTTTGATTCGATCTTTCAACCGATTTAATTCGATTCGATTCATTTCGATTCGAATGTTTCGATTCATTCTTTTTAATTCGATTCTTTTCGATTCGATTCGATTCGATTTTTTTCTTTTCGCTTCTTTTCGATTCGATTCGATTCGCCTCTTTTCGTTTCGATTCTATGTTTTGGATTCGATTTGATTCCTTTCGTTTCGATTAGATTCTCTTCGATTCGATTCTTTTCGATTCAGTTCTTTTCGATTCGGTTCGATTTGATTCTTCTCCATTCGATTCGATTCGATTCGATAAGATTCTTTTCGTTCGATTCAATTCTGTTCGATTCGATTCTATTCGATTCGATTCGATTATTTTCAGTTCGATTCTTTTCGTTTCGATTCGATTCTGCTCGATTCTTTTCGATTTGATTCGATTCGATCATTTGGATTCAATTGTTACATTTCGATTCGATTCTTTTCTATTCAGGTCGATTCGATCTTTTTGATTCAGTTCGATTCAATTCTTTTCAACTCAATTCGATTCGGTTCGATTCTTTTCGATTCGATATGATTCGATTCGATTCAACTCAACTCGATTCTTTTCGATTCGATTTTTTCGATTCGATTCCTTTCAATTCGATTCGATTGGATTCTTTTCGTTTCAATTAGATTCTTTTCGATTTTACTTGATTCGAATCTTATCAATTCGATTCGGTACTGTTCGATTCGATTCTATTCAATTCAATTCGATTGGAATCGATTCTTTTCGATTCAATTCGATTCGATTCGATACGATTTTTTCGATTGTATTCGATTCGATTCTTTTCGGTTCTCTTCGATTCGATTCTTTTCGATTCAATTCGATATGATTCGATTCTTTTCGATTCCATTCGATTCTTTTCTATTCGATTCGATTCGATTATTTTCGATTCAATTCGGTTTGATTCGATTATTTTCAACTCAATTCGATCGACTCGGTTCAATTATTTTCGATTCGATTCGATTCGATTATTTTCGATTCGATAAGATTACTTTCGATTCGATTATTTTCGATTCGATTTCATTATTTTCAATTCAATTCATTTCGATGTTTTTCGATTCGATTCAATGCGAATCAACTATTTTCTATTAGATTCGCTTCAATTATTTTCTTTTTTTTCTAAATTTTTTATTTATTTATGATAGTCACAGAGAGAGAGAGAGAGGCAGAGATAGGCAGAGGGAGAAGCAAGCCAAGCACCGGGAGCCCTATGTGGGATTTGATCCCGGGTCTCCAGGATCGCGCCCTGGGCCAAAGGCAGGCACTAAACCGCTGCCCCTCCCAGGAATCCCCGCTTCAATTATTTTCGATTTGATTGATTCGGTTATTTTCAATTCGATTCCATTTGATTATTTCATTTCGGTTCGGTACGATTCGATTTATTATTTTCGATTCGATTCGTTTCGTATCCATTCGAATCGTTTTGATTCCTTTCGGTTTTCGATTTGAATCGATCTTTTCTTTTCGATTCGATTCTTTTCTATTCGGTTTGATTTTTTTGATTTGAATCGACTCGATTCTTTTTGATTCAAGTATATAAGATTCGATCCGATTCTTTTCGATTCAAATCGATACGATTCTTTTCGATTTGATTCGATTCGTTTTGATTCGACTCGATTCTTTTCGATTCAATGAAATACGGTTCTATTCTTTCGATTCGATTTGATTCGATTCCAACTCGATACTTTTCAAATCGATCATTTCGATCGATTCGATTCGATTCTTTTCATTTCGATTCGATTCTTTTCGATTTGATTCAATTCTTTTCAATTCGATTCGATTCGATTCTTTTCGTTTCGATTTGATTCTCTTCTATTTTATTTGATTCGATTCATTTCAATTAGATTCGATACTGTTCGATTCGATCTTTTCGATTCAGGTCGATTGGAATCGATTCGATTTTTCGGTTCTATTCGATTCGATTCGATACGATCTCTTCGATTCGATTCTTTTCGGTCTGTTCGATTCGATTCTTTTCGATTCAGTTCGATTCGATTCTTTTGGACTCGATTCGATTTTGCGCTTTGATATGATCGATTCGTTTCGACTTTTTTCGATTCGTGTCGATTCGAATCTATTCGATTCTTTTCTATTCAATTCGATTCGATTGATTCTTTTCGATTCGATTCCATTCGATTCTATTCTTTTCGATTCTTTTCGATTCGATACGATTCGATTCGATTCTTTTTGATTCGATTTTTTCGATTCGATTCTTTTCAATTTGATTCGATCTTTCAATTTGATTCTTTTCGATTCGATTCGATTCGCCTCTTGTCGTTTCGATTCGATTCTTTTTGATTCGATTCGATTCGATTCTTTTTGTTTCGATTATATTCTCTTCGATTCGATTCTTTTCGATTCGATTCGATTTGATTGATCGCTTCTTTTCGATTCGATTCTTCTCGAATCGATTCAATTCAATTCGATTCTTTTCGATTCGATTCTTTTCGATTTGATTCGATTCGATCATTTGGATTCCACTTGTTACATTCGATTCGAATCTTTTCGATTCGATTCGATTCAATTCTTTTGGATTTCATTGGATTGAGTTAGATAATTTTTGATTCGATTCGATTCTTTTACCCTAGCTTCGATGTGATTCTACTCGATTCAATTCATTTCGATTCTTCTTGATTCAATTCTTTTCGATTCTTTTGATTCGGTTTGATTCTTTTCGATTCCATTCGATTCTTTTCGATTCGATTTAATTGTTTTTGAATCCATTTGATTCGATTCGATTATTTTCGATTCGACTCGATTGGATTCGATTCGGTTCGATTATCGATTCGATTCAATTCCAATTTTTTGATTCGACTCGATTTGATTATTTTTTATTCAATTCGATTCAATTATTTTCGATTCGATGCAATTCGATTCGATTCTTCTCATTTCAATTCAATTCGATTCTTTCGAATTCGATTCGATTCGATTCTTTGTGTTTCGATTCGATCCTTTTCGATTTGAGTCAATTCTTTTCAATTCGATTTGATATTCTTCGATTCAATTCTTTTCGATTCGATTCGATTCGATTCTTTCGATTCGATTCGATTCCATTCGATTCGATTCTTTTCGATTCAATACGATTCGATCGATTCTTTTCGATGCGAATCAATTCGATTCCATTCTTTTTGATTCGATTCGATTCGATTCTTTTAGATTTGATTTGATACGATTCTTTTCAATTCGATTTGATTCAATTCGATTCGTTTCGATTCGTTTCGATTCTCTTTGATGTTTTTGATTCGATCTTTTCAACCGATTTAATTCGATTCGATTCATTTCGATTTGATTCGATTCGAATTTTTCGATTCTATTCTTTTCAATTCGATTCTTTTCGATTCGATTCGATTCGATTTTTTTCTATTCGCTTCTTTTCGATTCGATTCGATTCGCCTCTTTTCGTTTCGATTCTATTCTTTTGGATTCGATTTGATTCTTTTCGTTTCGATTAGATTCTCTTCGATTCGATTCTTTTCGATTCAGTTCTTTTCGATTCGGTTCGATTTGATTCTTCTCCATTCGATTCGATTCGATTCTTTTCGATTCGATTCGATAAGATTCTTTTCGTTCGATTCAATCTATTCGATTCTATTCTATTCGATTCGATTCGATTATTTTCAGTTCGATTCTTTTCGTTTCGATTCGATTCTGCTCGATCTTTTCGATTTGATTCGATTCGATCATTTGGATTCAATTTGTTACATTTCGATTCGATTCTTTTCTATTCAGTTCGATTCGATTTTTGATTCAGTTCGATTCGATTCTTTTCAATTCGATTCGATTCTTTTCGATTTGATTCAATTCTTTTCAATTCGATTCGATTCGATTCTTTTCGTTTCGATTTTTTCAATTCGATTCCTTTCAATTCGATTCGATTGGATTCTTTTCGTTTCAATTAGATTCTTTTCGATTTATTTGATTCGAATCTTATCAATTCGATTCGGTACTGTTCGATTCGATTCTTTTCGATTCAGTTCGATTCGATTCTTTTTGATTCGATTCGATTCTTTTCGCTTTGATATGATTCGATTCGTTTCGACTTTTTTCGATTCGTGTCGATTCGAATCTATTCGATTCTTTTCTATTCAATTCGATTCGATTGATTCTTTTCGATTCGATTCCATTCGATTCTATTCTTTTCGATTCGATTCGATTCTTTTCGATTCGATTCGATTCTTTTTGATTCGATTTTTTCGATTCGATTCTTTTCAATTTGATTCGATTCTTTTCAATTTGATTCTTTTCGATTCGATTCGATTCGATTCTTTTTGTTTCGATTATATTCTCTTCGATTCGATTCTTTTCGATTCGATTCGATTCTTTTCGATTCGATTCTTCTCGAATCGATTCAATTCAATTCGATTCTTTTCGATTCGATTCTTTTCGATTTGATTCGATTCGATCATTTGGATTCCACTTGTTACATTTCGATTCGAATCTTTTCGATTCGATTCGATTCAATTCTTTTGGATTTCATTGGATTGATTTAGATAATTTTTGATTCGATTCGATTTTTTACCCTAGCTTCGATGTGATTCTACTCGATTCAATTCATTTCGATTCTTCTTGATTCAATTCTTTTCGATTCTTTTTGATTCGGTTTGATTCTTTTCGATTCCATTCGATTCTTTTCGATTCGATTTAATTGTTTTTGAATCCATTTGATTCGATTCGATTATTTTCGATTCGACTCGATTGGATTCGATTCGGTTCGATTATCGATTCGATTCAATTCCAATTATTTTTGATTCGACTCGATTTGATTATTTTTTATTCAATTCGATTCAATTATTTTCGATTCGATGCAATTCGATTCGATTCTTCTCATTTCAATTCAATTCGATTCTTTCGAATTCGATTCGATTCGATTCTTTGTGTTTCGATTCGATTCTTTTCGATTTGAGTCAATTCTTTTCAATTCGATTTGATATTCTTCGATTCGATTCTTTTCGATTCGATCTTTTCTATTCGATTCGTTTCGTTTCGATTCTTCGATTCGATTCGATCGATCGATTCTTTTCGATTCAATACGATTCGATCGATTCTTTTCAATGCGAATCAATTCGATTCCATTCTTTTTGATTCGATTCGATTCGATTCGATTATTTTTATTTTTTTTTATTTTTATTTATTTATGATAGTCACAGAGAGAAGAGAGAGAGAGGGGCAGAGACATAGGCAGTGGGAGAAGCAGGCTCCATGCACCGGGAGCCCGACATGGGATTCGATCCCGGGTCTCCAGGATCGCGCCCTGGGCCAAAGGCAGGCGGTAAACCGCTGCACCACCCAGGGATCCCGATTCGATTCTTTTAGATTTGATTTGATACGATTCTTTTCAATTCGATTTGATTCGATTCGATTCGTTTCGATTCTCTTTGATGTTTTTGATTCGATCTTTTCAACCGATTTAATTCGATTCGATTCATTTCGATTCGAATGTTTCGATTCTATTCTTTTTAATTCGATTCTTTTCGATTCGATTCGATTCGATTTTTTTCTTTCGCTTTTTTCGATTCGATTCGATTCGCCTCTTTTCGTTTCGATTCTATTGTTTTGGATTCGATTTGATTCCTTTCGTTTCGATTAGATTCTCTTCGATTCGATTCTTTTCGATTCAGTTCTTTTCGATTCGGTTCGATTTGATTCTTCTCCATTCGATTCGATTCGATTCGATAAGATTCTTTTCGTTCGATTCAATTCTGTTCGATTCGATTCGATTCGATTCGATTATTTTCAGTTCGATTCTTTTCGTTTCGATTCGATTCTGCTCGATTCTTTTCGATTTGATTCGATTCGATCATTTGGATTCAATTTGTTACATTTCGATTCGATTCTTTTCTATTCAGGTCGATTCGATTCTTTTGATTCAGTTCGATTCAATTCTTTCAACTCAATTCGATTCGGTTCGATTCTTTTCGATTCGATATGATTCGATTCGATTCAACTCAACTCGATTCTTTCGATTCGTTTTTCGATTCGATTCCTTTCAATTCGATTCGATTGGATTCTTTTCGTTTCAATTAGATTCTTTTCGATTTTACTTGATTCGAATCTTATCAATTCGATTCGGTACTGTTCGATTCGATTCTATTCAATTCAATTCGATTGGAATCGATTCTTTTCGATTCAATTCGATTCGATTCGATACGATTCTTTTCGATTGTATTCGATTCGATTCTTTTCGGTTCTCTTCGATTCGATTCTTTTCGATTCAATTCGATATGATTCGATTCTTTCGATTCCATTCGATTCTTTTCTATTCGATTCGATTCGATTATTTTCGATTCAATTCGGTTTGATTCGATTATTTTCAACTCAATTCGATCGACTCGGTTCAATTATTTTCGATTCGATTCGATTCGATTATTTTCGATTCGATAAGATTACTTTCGATTCGATTATTTTCGATTCGATTTCATTATTTTCAATTCAATTCATTTCGATGTTTTTCGATTCGATTCAATGCGAATCAACTATTTTATTAGATTCGCTTCAATTATTTTCTTTTTTTTCTAAATTTTTTATTTATTTATGATAGTCACAGAGAGAGAGAGAGAGGCAGAGATAGGCAGAGGGAGAAGCAAGCTCCAAGCACCGGGAGCCCTATGTGGGATTTGATCCCGGGTCTCCAGGATCGCGCCCTGGGCCAAAGGCAGGCACTAAACCGCTGCCCCTCCCAGGAATCCCCGCTTCAATTATTTTCGATTTGATTTGATTCGGTTATTTTCAATTCGATTCCATTTGATTATTTTCATTTCGGTTCGGTACGATTCGATTCTATTATTTTCGATTCGATTCGTTTCGTATCCATTCGAATCGTTTTGATTCCTTTCGGTTTTCGATTTGAATCGATTCTTTTCTTTTCGATTCGATTCTTTTCTATTCGGTTTGATTTTTTTGATTTGAATCGACTCGATTCTTTTTGATTCAAGTATATAAGATTCGATCCGATTCTTTTCGATTCAAATCGATACGATCTTTTCGATTTGATTCGATTCGTTTTGATTCGACTCGATTCTTTTCGATTCAATTCTTTTCGATTCAATGAAATACGGTTCTATTCTTTTCGATTCGATTTGATTTGATTCTTTTTGATTCCATACGATTCGATTTGATTCTTTTCGATTTGATTCGATTCAACTCGATACTTTTCAAATCGATCATTTCGATCGATTCGATTCGATTCTTTTCATTTCGATTCGATTCTTTTCGATTTGATTCAATTCTTTTCAATTCGATTCGATTCGATTCTTTTCGTTTCGATTTGATTCTCTTCTATTTTATTTGATTCGATTCATTTCAATTAGATTCGATACTGTTCGATTCGATTCTTTTCGATTCAGGTCGATTGGAATCGATTCGATTCTTTCGGTTCTATTCGATTCGATTCGATACGATTCTCTTCGATTCGATTCTTTTCGGTCTGTTCGATTCGATTCTTTTCGATTCAGTTCGATTCGATTCTTTTGGACTCGATTCGATTCTTTGCGCTTTGATATGATTCGATTCGTTTCGACTTTTTTCGATTCGTGTCGATTCGAATCTATTCGATTCTTTTCTATTCAATTCGATTCGATTGATTCTTTTCGATTCGATTCCATTCGATTCTATTCTTTTCGATTCTTTTCGATTCGATTCTTTTCAATTTGATTCGATTCTTTTCAATTTGATTCTTTTCGATTCGATTCGATTCGCCTCTTGTCGTTTCGATTCGATTCTTTTGATTCGATTCGATTCGATTCTTTTTGTTTCGATTATATTCTCTTCGATTCGATTCTTTTCGATTCGATTCGATTCTTTTCGATTCGATTCTTCTCGAATCGATTCAATTCAATTCGATTCTTTTCGATTCGATTCTTTTCGATTTGATTCGATTCGATCATTTGGATTCCACTTGTTACATTTCGATTCGAATCTTTTCGATTCGATTCGATTCAATTCTTTTGGATTTCATTGGATTGATTTAGATAATTTTTGATTCGATTCGATTTTTTACCCTAGCTTCGATGTGATTCTACTCGATTCAATTCATTCGATTCTCTTGATTCAATTCTTTTCGATTCTTTTTGATTCGGTTTGATTCTTTTCGATTCCATTCGATTCTTTTCGATTCGATTTAATTGTTTTTGAATCCATTTGATTCGATTCGATTATTTTCGATTCGACTCGATTGGATTCGATTCGGTTCGATTATCGATTCGATTCAATTCCAATTATTTTTGATTCGACTCGATTTGATTATTTTTATTCAATTCGATTCAATTATTTTCGATTCGATGCAATTCGATTCGATTCTTCTCATTTCAATTCAATTCGATTCTTTCGAATTCGATTCGATTCGATTCTTTGTGTTTCGATTCGATTCTTTTCGATTTGAGTCAATTCTTTTCAATTCGATTTGATATTCTTCGATTCGATTCTTTTCGATTCGATTTTTTCTATTCGATTCGTTTCGTTTCGATTCTTCGATTCGATTCGATTCGATTCGATCTTTTCGATTCAATACGATTCGATCGATTCTTTTCAATGCGAATCAATTCGATTCCATTTTTTGATTCGATTCGATTCGATTATTTTATTTATTTTTTTTTTTTTTATTTATTTATGATAGTCACAGAGAGAAAGAGAGAGAGGGGCAGAGACATAGGCAGTGGGAGAAGCAGGCTCCATGCAGGGAGCCCGACATGGGATTCGATCCCGGGTCTCCAGGATCGCGCCCTGGGCCAAAGGCAGGCGGTAAACCGCTGCACCACCCAGGGATCCCGATTCGATTCTTTTAGATTTGATTTGATACGATTCTTTTCAATTCGATTTGATTCGATTCGATTCGTTTCGATTCTCTTTGATGTTCTTTGATTCGATCTTTTCAAAGATTTAATTCGATTCGATTCATTTCGATTCGAATGTTTCGATTCTATTCTTTTTAATTCGATTCTTTTTGATTCGATTCGATTCGATTTTTTTCTTTTCGCTTCTTTTCGATTCGATTCGATTCGCTCTTTCGTTTCGATTCTATTGTTTTGGATTCGATTTGATTCCTTTCGTTTCGATTAGATTCTCTTCGATTCGATTCTTTTCGATTCAGTTCTTTTCGATTCGGTTCGATTTGATTCTTCTCCATTCGATTCGATTCGATTCGATAAGATTCTTTTCGTTCGATTCAATTCTGTTCGATTCGATTCGATTCGATTCGATTATTTTCAGTTCGATTCTTTTCGTTTCGATTCGATTCTGCTCGATTCTTTCGATTTGATTCGATTCGTTCATTTGGATTCAATTTGTTTACATTTCGATTCGATTCTTTTCTATTCAGGTCGATTTCGATTCTTTTTGATTCAGTTCGATTCAATTCTTTTCAACTCATTCGATTCGGTTCGATTCTTTTCGATTCGATATGATTCGATTCGATTCAACTCAACTCGATTCTTTTCGATTCGATTTTTTTCGATTCGATTCCTTCAATTCGATTCGATTGGATTCTTTTCGTTTCAATTAGATTCTTTTCGATTTTTACTTGATTCGAATCTTATCAATTCGATTCGGTACTGTTCGATTCGATTCTATTCAATTCAATTCGATTGGAATCGATCTTTTCGATTCAATTCGATTCGATTCGATACGATTCTTTTCGATTGTATTCGATTCGATTCTTTTCGGTTCTCTTCGATTCGATTCTTTTCGATCAATTCGATATGATTCGATTCTTTTCGATTCCATTCGATTCTTTTCTATTCGATTCGATTCGATTATTTTCGATTCAATTCGGTTTGATTCGATTATTTTCAACTCAATTCGATCGACTCGTTCAATATTTTCGATTCGATTCGATTCGATTATTTTCGATTCGATAAGATTCTTCGATTCGATTATTTTCGATTCGATTTTTTTATTTTCAATTCAATTCATTTCGATGTTTTCGATTCGATTCAATGCGAATCAACTATTTTCTAGTAGATTCGCTTCAATTATTTTCTTTTTTTTTCTAAATTTTTATTTATTTATGATAGTCCAGAGAGAGAGAGAGAGCAGAGATAGGCAGAGGGAGAAGCAAGCTCCAAGCACCGGGAGCCCTATGTGGGATTTGATCCCGGGTCTCCAGGATCGCGCCCTGGGCCAAAGGCAGGCACTAAAACCGCTGCCCCTCCCAGGAATCCCCGCTTCAATTATTTTCGATTTGATTTGATTCGGTTTATTTCAATTCGATTCCATTTGATTATTTTCATTTCGTTCGTACGATTCGATTCTATTATTTTCGATTCGATTCGTTTCGTATCCATTCGAATCGTTTTGATTCCTTTCGGTTTTCGATTTGAATCGATTCTTTTCTTTTCGATTCGATTCTTTTCTATTCGGTTTGATTTTTTGATTTGAATCGACTCGATTCTTTTGATTCAAGTATATAAGATTCGATCCGATTCTTTTTTTGATTCAAATCGATACGATTCTTTTCGATTTGATTCGATTCGTTTTGATTCGACTCGATTCTTTTCGATTCAATTCTTTTCGATTCAATGAAATACGGTTCTATCTTTTCGATTCGATTTGATTTGATTCTTTTTTGATTCCATACGATTCGATTTGATTCTTTTCGATTTGATTCGATTCAACTCGATACTTTTCAAATCGATCATTTCGATCGATTCGATTCGATTCTTTTCATTTCGATTCGATTCTTTTCGATTTGATTCAATTCTTTTCATTCGATTCGATTCGATTCTTTTCGTTCGATTTGATTCTCTTCTATTTTATTGATTCGATTCATTTCATTAGATTCGATACTGTTCGATTCGATTCTTTTCGATTCAGGTCGATTGGAATCGATTCGATTCTTTCGGTTCTATTCGATTCGATTCGATACGATTCTCTTCGATTCGATTCTTTTCGGTCTGTTCGATTCGATTCTTTTCGATTCAGTTCGATTCGATTCTTTTGGACTCGATTCGATTCTTTGCGCTTTGATATGATGCGATTCGTTTCGACTTTTTCGATTCGTGTCGATTCGAATCTATTCGATTCTTTTCTATTCAATTCGATTCGATTGATTCTTTTCGATTCGATTCCATTCGATCTATTCTTTTCGTTCGATACGATTCGATTCGATTCTTTTTGATTCGATTTTTCGATTCGATTCTTTTCAATTTGATTCGATTCTTTTCAATTTGATTCTTTTCGATTCGATTCGATTCGCCTCTTGTCGTTTCGATTCGATTCTTTTTGATTCGATTCGATTCGATTCTTTTGTTTCGATTATCTCTTCGATTCGATTCTTTTCGATTCGATCGATTTGATACGATTCGCTTCTTTTCGATTCGATTCTTCTCGAATCGATTCAATTCAATTCGATTCTTTTCGATTTGATTCGATTCGATCATTTGGATTCCACTTGTTACATTTCGATTCGAATCTTTTCGATCGATTCGATTCAATTCTTTTGGATTTCATTGGATTGAGTTAGATAATTTTTGATTCGATTCGATTCTTTTACCCTAGCTTCGATTGATTCTACTCGATTCAATTCATTTCGATTCTTCTTGATTCAATTCTTTTCGATTCTTTTTGATTCGGTTTGATTGTTTTCGATTCCATTCGATTCTTTTCGATTCGATTTAATTGTTTTTGAATCCATTTGATTCGATTCGATTATTTTCGATTCGACTCGATTGGATTCGATTCGGTTCGATTATCGATTCGATTCAATTCCAATTATTTTTGATTCGACTCGATTTGATTATTTTTTATTCAATTCGATTCAATTATTTTCGATTCGATGCAATTCGATTCGATTCTTCTCATTTCAATTCAATTCGATTCTTTCGAATTCGATTCGATCGATTCTTTGTGTTTCGATTCGATCCTTTCGATTTGAGTCAATTCTTTTCAATTCGATTTGATATTCTTCGATTCAATTCTTTTCGATTCGATTCGATTCGATTCTTTTCCGATTCGATTCGATTCCATTCGATTCGATTCTTTTCGATTCAATACGATTCGATCGATTCTTTTCGATGCGAATCATTCGATTCCATTCTTTTTGATTCGATTCGATTCGATTCTTTTAGATTTGATTTGATACGATTCTTTTCAATTCGATTTGATTCAATTCGATTCGTTTCGATTCGTTTCGATTCTCTTTGATGTTTTTTGATTCGATCTTTTCAACCGATTTAATCGATTCGATTCATTTCGATTTGATTCGATTCGAATTTTTCGATTCTATTCTTTTCAATTCGATTCTTTTCGATTCGATTCGATTCGATTTTTTCTATTCGCTTCTTTTCGATTCGATTCGATTCGCCTCTTTTCGTTTCGATTCTATTCTTTTGGATTCGATTTGATTCTTTCGTTTCGATTAGATTCTCTTCGATTCGATTCTTTCGATTCAGTTCTTTTCGATTCGTTCGATTTGATTCTTCTCATTCGATTCGATTCGATTCGATAAGATTCTTTTCGTTCGATTCAATTCTATTCGATTCTATTATCGATTCGATTCGATTATTTTCAGTTCGATTCTTTTCGTTTCGATTCGATTCTGCTCGATTCTTTCGATTTGATTCGATTCGATCATTTGGATTCAATTGTTACATTTCGATTCGATTCTTTTCTATTCAGTTCGATTCGATTCTTTTTGATTCAGTTCGATTCGATTCTTTTCAATTCGATTCGATTCTTTTCGATTGATTCAATTCTTTCAATTCGATTCGATTCGATTCTTTTCGTTTCGATTTTTCAATTCGATTCCTTTCAATTCGATCGATTGGATTCTTTTCGTTTCAATTAGATTCTTTTCGATTTTATTTTTGATTCGAATCTATCATTCGATTCGGTACTGTTCGATTCGATTCTTTTCGATTCAGTTCGATTCGATTCTTTTTGATTCGATTCGATTCTTTTCGCTTTGATATGATTCGATTCGTTTCGACTTTTTTCGATTCGTGTCGATTCGAATCTATTCGATTCTTTTCTATTCAATTCGATTCGATTGATTCTTTTCGATTCGATTCCATTCGATTCTATTCTTTTCAATTCGATTCGATTCTTTTCGATTCGATTCGATTCTTTTTGATTCGATTTTTTTCGATTCGATTCTTTTCAATTTGATTCGATTCTTTTCAATTTGATTCTTTTCGATTCGATTCGATTCGCCTCTTGTCGTTTCGATTCGATTCTTTTGATTCGATTCGATTCGATTCTTTTTGTTTCGATTATATTCTCTTCGATTCGATTCTTTTCGATTCGATTCGATTCTTTTCGATTCGATTCTTCTCGAATCGATTCAATTCAATTCGATTTTTTCGATTCGATTCTTTTCAATTTGATTCGATTCTTTTCAAATTTGATTCTTTTCGATTCGATTCGATTCGCCTCTTGTCGTTTCGATTCGAATCTTTTCGATTTGATTCGATTCGATCATTTGGATTCCCTTGTTACATTTCGATTCGAATCTTTTCGATTCGATTCGATTCAATTCTTTTGGATTTCCTTGGATTGATTTAGATAATTTTTATTCGATTCGATTTTTTACCCTAGCTTGATGTGATTCTACTCGATTCAATTCATTTCGATTCTTCTTGATTCAATTCTTTTCGATTCTTTTGATTCGGTTTGATTCTTTTCGATTCCATTCGATTCTTTTCGATTCGATTTAATTGTTTTGAATCCATTTGATTCGATTCGATTATTTTCGATTCGACTCGATTGGATTCGATTCGGTTCGATTATCGATTCGATTCAATTCCAATTATTTTTGATTCGACTCGATTTGATTATTTTTATTCAATTATTCAATTATTTTCGATTCGATGCAATTCGATTCGATTCTTCTCATTTCAATTCAATTCGATTCTTTCGAATTCGATTCGATTCGATTCTTTGTGTTTCGATTCGATTCTTTTCGATTTGAGTCAATTCTTTTCAATTCGATTTGATATTCTTCGATTCGATTCTTTTCGATTCGATTCTTTCGATTCGATTCTTCTCGAATCGATTCAATTCAATTCGATTTTTTCGATTCGATTCTTTTCATTTGATTCGATTCTTTTCATTTGATTCTTTTCGATTCGATTCGATTCGCCTCTTGTCGTTTCGATTCGATCTTTTCGATTTGATTCGATTCGATCATTTGGATTCCACTTGTTACATTTCGATTCGAATCTTTTCGATTCGATTCGATTCAATTCTTTGGATTTCATTGGATTGATTTAGATAATTTTTGATTCGATTCGATTTTTTACCCTAGCTTCGATGTGATTCTACTCGATTCAATTCATTTCGATTCTTCTTGATTCAATTCTTTTCGATTCTTTTTGATTCGGTTTTGATTCTTTTCGATTCCATTCGATTCTTTTCGATTCGATTTAATTGTTTTTGAATCCATTTGATTCGATTCGATTATTTTCGATTCGACTCGATTGGATTCGATTCGGTTCGATTATCGATTCGATTCAATTCCAATTATTTTTGATTCGACTCGATTTGATTATTTTTATTCAATTCGATTCAATTATTTTCGATTCGATGCAATTCGATTCGATTCTTCTATTTCAATTCAATTCGATTCTTTCGAATTCGATTCGATTCGATTCTTTGTGTTTCGATTCGATCTTTTCGATTTGAGTCAATTCTTTTCAATTCGATTTGATATTCTCGATTCGATTCTTTTCGATTCGATTCTTTTCGATTCGATTCGTTTCGATTCGATTCTTCGATTCGATTCGATTCTTTTCGATTCAATACGATTCGATCGATTCTTTTCAATGCGAATCAATTCGATTCCATTCTTTTATTCGATTCGATTCGATTCGATTTTTTTTTTTTTTTTATTTTTATTATTTATGATAGTCACAGAGAGAAAGAGAGAGAGGGGCAGAGACATAGGCAGTGGGGAAGCAGGCTCCATGCACCGGGAGCCCGACATGGGATTCGATCCCGGGTCTCCAGGATCGCGCCCTGGGCCAAAGGCAGGCGGTAAACCGCTGCACCACCCAGGGATCCCGATTCGATTCTTTTAGATTTGATTTGATACGATTCTTTTCAATTCGATTTGATTCGATTCGTTTCGATTCTCTTTGATGTTTTTTGATTCGATCTTTTCAACCGATTTAATTCGATTCGATTCATTTCGATTCGAATGTTTCGATTCCATTCTTTTAATTCGATTCTTTTCGATTCGATTCGATTCGATTTTTTCTTTTCGCTTCTTTTCGATTCGATTCGATTCGCCTCTTTTTCGTTTCGATTGTTTTTGGATTCGATTTGATTCCTTTCGTTTCGATTAGATTCTCTTCGATTCGATTCTTTTCGATTCAGTTCTTTTCGATTCGGTTCGATTTGATTCTTCTCCATTCGATTCGATTCGATAAGATTCTTTTCGTTCGATTCAATTCTGTTCGATTCTATTCGATTCGATTCGATTCGATATTTTCAGTTCGATTCTTTTCGTTTCGATTCGATTCTGCTCGATTCTTTTCGATTTGATTCGATTCGATCATTTGGATTCAATTTGTTACATTTCGATTCGATTCTTTTCTATTCAGGTCGATTCGATTCTTTTTGATTCAGTTCGATTCAATTCTTTTCAACTCAATTCGATTCGGTTCGATTCTTTTCGATTCGATATGATTCGATTCGATTCAACTCAACTCGATTCTTTTCGATTCGATTTTTTCGATTCGATTCCTTTCAATTCGATTCGATTGGATTCTTTTCGTTTCAATTAGATTCTTTTCGATTTTACTTGATTCGAATCTTATCAATTCGATTCGGTACTGTTCGATTCGATTCTATTCAATTCAATTCGATTGGAATCGATTCTTTTCGATTTAATTCGATTCGATTCGATACGATTCTTTTCGATTGTATTCGATTCGATTCTTTTCGGTTCTCTTCGATTCGATTCTTTTCGATTCAATTCGATATGATTCGATTCTTTTCGATTCCATTCGATTCTTTTCTATTCGATTCGATTCGATTATTTTCGATTCAATTCGGTTTGATTCGATTATTTTCAACTCAATTCGATCGACTCGGTTCAATTATTTTCGATTCGATTCGATTCGATTATTTTCGATTCGATAAGATTACTTTCGATTCGATTATTTTCGATTCGATTTCATTATTTTCAATTCAATTCATTTCGATGTTTTTCGATTCGATTCAATGCGAATCAACTATTTTCTATTAGATTCGCTTCAATTATTTTCTTTTTTTTTCTAAATTTTTTATTTATTTATGATAGTCACAGAGAGAGAGAGAGAGGCAGAGATAGGCAGAGGGAAGCAAGCTCCAAGCACCGGGAGCCCTATGTGGGATTTGATCCCGGGTCTCCAGGATCGCGCCCTGGGCCAAAGGCAGGCACTAAACCGCTGCCCCTCCCAGGAATCCCCGCTTCAATTATTTCGATTTGATTTGATTCGGTTATTTTCAATTCGATTCCATTTGATTATTTTCATTTCGGTTCGGTACGATTCGATTCTATTATTTTCGATTCGATTCGTTTCGTATCCATTCGAATCGTTTTGATTCCTTTCGGTTTTCGATTTGAATCGATTCTTTCTTTTCGATTCGATTCTTTTCTATTCGGTTTGATTTTTTTGATTTGAATCGACTCGATTCTTTTTGATTCAAGTATATAAGATTCGATCCGATTCTTTTCGATTCAAATCGATACGATTCTTTTCGATTTGATTCGATTCGTTTTGATTCGACTCGATTCTTTTCGATTCAATTCTTTTCGATTCAATGAAATACGGTTCTATTCTTTTCGATTCGATTTGATTTGATTCTTTTGATTCCATACGATTCGATTTGATTCTTTTCGATTTGATTCGATTCAACTCGATACTTTTCAAATCGATCATTTCGATCGATTCGATTCGATTCTTTTCATTTCGATTCGATTCTTTCGATTTGATTCAATTCTTTTCAATTCGATTCGATTCGATTCTTTTCGTTTCGATTTGATTCTCTTCTATTTTATTTGATTCGATTCATTTCAATTAGATTCGATACTGTTCGATTCGATTCTTTTCGATTCAGGTCGATTGGAATCGATTCGATTCTTTCGGTTCTATTCGATTCGATTCGATACGATTCTCTTCGATTCGATTCTTTTCGGTCTGTTCGATTCGATTCTTTTCGATTCAGTTCGATTCGATTCTTTGGACTCGATTCGATTCTTTGCGCTTTGATATGATTCGATTCGTTTCGACTTTTTCGATTCGTGTCGATTCGAATCTATTCGATTCTTTTATATTCAATTCGATTCGATTGATTCTTTTCGATTCGATTCCATTCGATTCTATTCTTTTCGATTCTTTTCGATTCGATACGATTCGATTCGATTCTTTTTGATTCGATTTTTTCGATTCGATTCTTTTCAATTTGATTCGATTCTTTTCAATTTGATTCTTTTCGATTCGATTCGATTCGCCTCTTGTCGTTCGATTCGATTCTTTTTGATTCGATTCGATTCGATTCTTTTTGTTTCGATTATATTCTCTTCGATTCGATCTTTTCTATTCGATTCGATTTGATACGATTCGCTTCTTTCGATTCGATTCTTCTCGAATCGATTCAATTCAATTCGATTCTTTTCGATTCGATTCTTTTCGATTTGATTCGATTCGATCATTTGGATTCCACTTGTTACATTTCGATTCGAATCTTTTCGATTCGATTCGATTCAATTCTTTTGGATTTCATTGGATTGAGTTAGATAATTTTTGATTCGATTCGATTCTTTTACCCTAGCTTCGATGTGATTCTACTCGATTCAATTCATTTCGATTCTTCTTGATTCAATTCTTTTCGATTCTTTTTGATTCGGTTTGATTCTTTTCGATTCCATTCGATTCTTTTCGATTCGATTTAATTGTTTTTGAATCCATTTGATTCGATTCGATTATTTTCGATTCGACTCGATTGGATTCGATTCGGTTCGATTATCGATTCGATTCAATTCCAATTATTTTTGATTCGACTCGATTTGATTATTTTTTATTCAATTCGATTCAATTATTTTCGATTCGATGCAATTCGATTCGATTCTTCTCATTTCAATTCAATTCGATTCTTTCGAATTCGATTCGATTCGATTCTTTGTGTTTCGATTCGATCCTTTTCGATTTGAGTCAATTCTTTTCAATTCGATTTGATATTCTTCGATTCAATTCTTTTCGATTCGATTCGATTCGATTCTTTTCGATTCGATTCGATTCCATTCGATTCGATTCTTTTCGATTCAATACGATTCGATCGATTCTTTTCGATGCGAATCAATTCGATTCCATTCTTTTTGATTCGATTCGATTCGATTCTTTTAGATTTGATTTGATACGATTCTTTTCAATTCGATTTGATTCAATTCGATTCGTTTCGATTCGTTTCGATTCTCTTTGATGTTTTTTGATTCGATCTTTTCAACCGATTTAATTCGATTCGATTCATTTCGATTTGATTCGATTCGAATTTTTCGATTCTATTCTTTTCAATTCGATTCTTTTCGATTCGATTCGATTCGATTTTTTTCTATTCGCTTCTTTTCGATTCGATTCGATTCGCCTCTTTTTCGTTTCGATTCTATTCTTTTGGATTCGATTTGATTCTTTCGTTTCGATTTAGATTCTCTTCGATTCGATTCTTTTCGATTCAGTTCTTTTCGATTCGGTTCGATTTGATTCTTCTCCATTCGATTCGATTCGATTCTTTTCGATTCGATTCGATAAGATTCTTTTCGTTCGATTCAATTCTAATTCGATTCTATTCGATTCGAATTCGATTCGATTATTTTCAGTTCGATTCTTTTTCGTTTCGATTCGATTCATGCTCGATTCTTTTCGATTTGATTCGATTCGATCATTTGGATTCAATTTGTTACATTTCGATTCGATTCTTTTCTATTCAGTTCGATTCGATTCTTTTGATTCAGTTCGATTCGATTCTTTTCAATTCGATTCGATTCTTTTCGATTTGATTCATTCTTTTCAATTCGATTCGATTCGATTCTTTTCGTTTCGATTTTTCAATATTCGATTCCTTTCAAATTCGATTCGATTGGATTCTTTTCGTTTCAATTAGATTCTTTTCGATTTATTTGATTCGAATCTTATCAATTCGATTCGGTACTGTTCGATTCGATTCTTTTCGATTCAGTTCGATTCGATTCTTGTTGATTCGATTCGATTCTTTTCGCTTGATATGATTCGATTCGTTTCGACTTTTTTCGATTCGTGTCGATTCGAATCTATCGATTCTTTTCTATTCAATTCGATTCGATTGATTCTTTTCGATTCGATTCCATTCGATTCTATTCTTTTCAATTCGATTCGATTCTTTTCGATTCGATTCGATTCTTTTTGATTCGATTTTTTCGATTCGATTCTTTTCATTTGATTCGATTCTTTCATTGATTCTTTTAGATTCGATTCGATTCGCCTCTTGTCTTTCGCTTCGATTCTTTTTGATTCGATTCGATTCGATTCTTTTTGTTTCGATTAGATTCTCTTCGATTCGATTCTTTTCGATTCGATTCGATTCTTTTCGATTCGATTCTTCTCGAATCGATTCAATTCAATTCGATTCTTTTCGATTCGATTCTTTTCGATTTGATTCGATTCGATCATTTGGATTCCACTTGTTACATTTCGATTCGAATCTGTTCGATTCCGATTCGATTCATTCTTTTGGATTTCATTGGATTGATTTAGATAATTTTTGATTCGATGTCAGTTCTTTTACCCTAGCTTCGATGTGATTCTACTCGATTCAATTCATTTCGATTCTTCTTGATTCAATTCTTTTCGATTCTTTTGATTCGGTTTGATTCTTTTCGATTCCATTCGATTCTTTCGAGTCGATTTAATTGTTTTTGATCCATTTGATCGATTCGATTATTTTCGATTCGACTCGATTGGATTCGATTCGGTTCGATTATCGATTCGATTCAATTCCAATTATTTTTGATTCGACTCGATTTGATATTTTTTATTCAATTCGATTCAATTATTTTCGATTCGATGCAATTCGATTCGATTCTTCTCATTTCAATTCAATTCGATTCTTTCGAATTCGATTCGATTCGATTCTTTGTGTTTCGATTCGATTCTTTTCGATTTAGAGTCAATTCTTTTCAATTCGATTTGATATTCTTCGATTCGATTCTTTTCGATTCGATTCTTTTCGATTCGATTCGTTTCGATTCGATTCTTCGATTCGATTCGATTCGATTCTTTTCGATTCAATACGATTCGATCGATTCTTTTCAATGCGAATCAATTCGATTCCATTCTTTTTGATTCGATTCGATTCGATTCGATTATTTTTATTTATTTTTTTTTATTTTTACTTTATTTATGATAGTCACAGAGAGAAAGAGAGAGAGGGGCAGAGACATAGGCAGTGGGAGAAGCAGGCTCCATGCACCGGGAGCCCGACATGGGATTCGATCCCGGTCTCCAGGATCGCGCCCTGGCCAAAGGCAGGCGGTAAACCGCTGCACCACCCAGGGATCCCGATTCGATTCTTTTAGATTTGATTTGATACGATTCTTTTCAATTCGATTTGATTCGATTCGTTTCGATTCTCTTTGATGTTTTTTTGATTCGATCTTTTCAACCGATTTAATTCGATTCGATTCATTTCGATTCGAATGTTTCGATTCTATTCTTTTTAATTCGATTCTTTTCGATTCGATTCGATTCGATTTTTTTCTTTTCGCTTCTTTTCGAATTCGATTCGATTCGCCTCTTTTCGTTTCGATTCTATTGTTTTGGATTCGATTTGATTCCTTTCGTTTCGATTAGATTCTCTTCGTTCGTATTCTTTCGATTCAGTTCCTTTCGATTGCGTCGATTTGATTCTTCTCCATTCGATTCGATTCGATTCGATAGATTCTTTTCGTTCGATTCAATTCTGTTCGGATTCTATTCGATTCGATTCGATTATTTTCAGTTCGATTCTTTTCGTTTCGATTCGATTCTGCTCGATTCTTTTCGATTTGATTCGATTCGATCATTTGGATTCAATTTGTTACATTTCGATTCGATTCTTTTCTATTCAGGTCGATTCGATTCTTTTTGATTCAGTTCGATTCAATTCTTTCAACTCAATTCGATTCGGTTCGATTCTTTTCGATTCGATATGATTCGATTCGATTCAACTCAACTCGATTCTTTTCGATTCGATTTTTTCGATTCGATTCCTTTCAATTCGATTCGATTGGATTCTTTTCGTTCAATTAGATTCTTTTCGATTTTACTTATTCGAATCTTATCAATTCGATTCGGTACTGTTCGATTCGATTCTATTCAATTCAATTCGATTGGAATCGATTCTTTTCGATTCAATTCGATTCGATTCGATACGATTCTTTTCGATTGTATTCGATTCGATTCTTTTCGGTTCTCTTCGATTCGATTCTTTTCGATTCAATTCGATATGATTCGATTCTTTTCGATTCCATTCGATTCTTTTCTATTCGATTCGATTCGATTATTTCGATTCAATTCGGTTTGATTCGATTATTTTCAACTCAATTCGATCGACTCGGTTCAATTATTTTCGATTCGATTCGATTCGATTATTTTCGATTCGATAAGATTACTTTCGATTCGATTATTTTCGATTCGATTCGATTATTTTCGATTCAATTCATTTCGATGTTTTTCGATTCGATTCAATGCGAATCAACTATTTTCTATTAGATTCGCTTCAATTATTTTCTTTTTTTTTCTAAATTTTTTATTTATTTATGATAGTCACAGAGAGAGAGAGAGAGGCAGAGATAGGCAGAGGGAGAAGCAAGCTCCAAGCACCGGAGCCCTATGTGGGATTTGATCCCGGGTCTCCAGGATCGCGCCCTGGGCCAAAGGCAGGCACTAAACCGCTGCCCCTCCCAGGAATCCCCGCTTCAATTATTTTCGATTTGATTTGATTCGGTTATTTTCAATTCGATTCCATTTGATTATTTTCATTTCGGTTCGGTACGATTCGATTCTATTATTTTCGATTCGATTCGTTTCGTATCCATTCGAATCGTTTTGATTCCTTTCGGTTTTCGATTTGAATCGATTCTTTTCTTTTCGATTCGATTCTTTTCTATTCGGTTTGATTTTTTTGATTTGAATCGACTCGATTCTTTTGATTCAAGTATATAAGATTCGATCCGATTCTTTTCGATTCAAATCGATACGATTCTTTTCGATTTGATTCGATTCGTTTTGATTCGACTCGATTCTTTTCGATTCAATTCTTTTCGATTCAATGAAATACGGTTCTATTCTTTTCGATTCGATTTGATTTGATTCTTTTTGATTCCATACGATTCGATTTGATTCTTTTCGATTTGATTCGATTCAACTCGATACTTTTCAAATCGATCATTTCGATCGATTCGATTCGATTCTTTTCATTTCGATTCGATTCTTTTCGATTTGATTCAATTCTTTTCAATTCGATTCGATTCGATTCTTTTCGTTTCGATTTGATTCTCTTCTATTTTATTTGATTCGATTCATTTCAATTAGATTCGATACTGTTCGATTCGATTCTTTTCGATTCAGGTCGATTGGAATCGATTCGATTCTTTCGGTTCTATTCGATTCGATTCGATACGATTCTCTTCGATTCGATTCTTTTCGGTCTGTTCGATTCGATTCTTTTCGATTCAGTTCGATTCGATTCTTTTGGACTCGATTCGATTCTTTGCGCTTTGATATGATTCGATTCGTTTCGACTTTTTTCGATTCGTGTCGATTCGAATCTATTCGATTCTTTTCTATTCAATTCGATTCGATTGATTCTTTTCGATTCGATTCCATTCGATTCTATTCTTTTCGATTCTTTTCGATTCGATACGATTCGATTCGATTCTTTTTGATTCGATTTTTTCGATTCGATTCTTTTCAATTTGATTCGATTCTTTTCAATTTGATTCTTTTCGATTCGATTCGATTCGCCTCTTGTCGTTTCGATTCGATTCTTTTTGATTCGATTCGATTCGATTCTTTTTGTTTCGATTATATTCTCTTCGATTCGATTCTTTTCGATTCGATTCGATTGATACGATTCGCTTCTTTTCGATTCGATTCTTCTCGAATCGATTCAATTCAATTCGATTCTTTTCGATTCGATTCTTTTCGATTTGATTCGATTCGATCATTTGGATTCCACTTGTTACATTTCGATTCGAATCTTTTTCGATTCGATTCGATTCAATTCTTTTGGATTTCATTGGATTGAGTTAGATAATTTTTGATTCGATTCGATTCTTTTACCCTAGCTTCGATGTGATTCTAACTCGATTCAATTCATTTCGATTCTCTTGATTCAATTCTTTTCGATTCTTTTTGATTCGGTTTGATTCTTTCGATTCAATTCGATTCTTTTCGATTCGATTTAATTGTTTTTGAATCCATTTGATTCGATTCGATTATTTTCGATTCGACTCGATTGGATTCGATTCGGTTCGATTATCGATTCGATTCAATTCCAATTATTTTTGATTCGACTCGATTTGATTATTTTTTATTCAATTCGATTCAATTATTTTCGATTCGATGCAATTCGATTCGATTCTTCTCATTTCAATTCAATTCGATTCTTTCGAATTCGATTCGATTCGATTCTTTGTGTTTCGATTCGATCCTTTTCGATTTGAGTCAATTCTTTTCAATTCGATTTGATATTCTTCGATTCAATTCTTTTCGATTCGATTCGATTCGATTCTTTTCGATTCGATTCGATTCCATTCGATTCGATTCTTTTCGATTCAATACGATTCGATCGATTCTTTTCGATGCGAATCAATTCGATTCCATTCTTTTTGATTCGATTCGATTCGATTCTTTTAGATTTGATTTGATACGATTCTTTTCAATTCGATTTGATTCAATTCGATTCGTTTCGATTCGTTTCGATTCTCTTTGATGTTTTTGATTCGATCTTTTCAACCGATTTAATTCGATTCGATTCATTTCGATTTGATTCGATTCGAATTTTTCGATTCTATTCTTTTCAATTCGATTCTTTTCGATTCGATTCGATTCGATTTTTTTCTATTCGCTTCTTTTCGATTCGATTCGATTCGCCTCTTTTCGTTTCGATTCTATTCTTTTGGATTCGATTTGATTCTTTTCGTTTCGATTAGATTCTCTTCGATTCGATTCTTTTCGATTCAGTTCTTTTCGATTCGGTTCGATTTGATTCTTCTCCATTCGATTCGATTCGATTCTTTTCGATTCGATTCGATAAGATTCTTTTCGTTCGATTCAATTCTATTCGATTCTATTCTATTCGATTCGATTCGATTATTTTCAGTTCGATTCTTTTCGTTTCGATTCGATTCTGCTCGATTCTTTTCGATTTGATTCGATTCGATCATTTGGATTCAATTTGTTACATTTCGATTCGATTCTTTTCTATTCAGTTCGATTCGATTCTTTTTTGATTCAGTTCGATTCGATTCTTTTCAATTCGATTCGATTCTTTTCGATTTGATTCAATTCTTTTCAATTCGATTCGATTCGATTCTTTTCGTTTCGATTTTTTCAATTCGATTCCTTTCAATTCGATTCGATTGGATTCTTTTCGTTTCAATTAGATTCTTTTCGATTTTATTGATTCGAATCTTATCAATTCGATTCGGTACTGTTCGATTCGATTCTTTTCGATTCAGTTCGATTCGATTCTTTTGATTCGATTCGATTCTTTTCGCTTGATATGATTCGATTCGTTTCGACTTTTTTCGATTCGTGTCGATTCGAATCTATTCGATTCTTTTCTATTCAATTCGATTCGATTGATTCTTTTCGATTCGATTCCATTCGATTCTATTCTTTTCAATTCGATTCGATCTTTTCGATTCGATTCGATTCTTTTTGATTCGATTTTTTCGATTCGATTCTTTTCAATTTGATTCGATTCTTTTCAATTTGATTCTTTTCGATTCGATTCGATTCGCCTCTTGTCGTTTCGATTCGATTCTTTTTGATTCGATTCGATTCGATTCTTTTTGTTTCGATTATATTCTCTTCGATTCGATTCTTTTCGATTCGATTCGCTTCTTTTCGATTCGATTCTTCTCGAATCGATTCAATTCAATTCGATTCTTTTCGATTCGATTCTTTTCGATTTGATTCGATTCGATCATTTGGATTCCACTTGTTACATTTCGATTCGAATCTTTTCGATTCGATTCGATTCAATTCTTTTGGATTTCATTGGATTGATTTAGATAATTTTTGATTCGATTCGATTCTTTTACCCTAGCTTCGATGTGATTCTACTCGATTCAATTCATTTCGATTCTTCTTGATTCAATTCTTTTCGATTCTTTTTGATTCGGTTTGATTCTTTTCGATTCCATTCGATTCTTTTCGATTCGATTTAATTGTTTTTGAATCCATTTGATTCGATTCGATTATTTTCGATTCGACTCGATTGGATTCGATTCGGTTCGATTATCGATTCGATTCAATTCCAATTATTTTTGATTCGACTCGATTTGATTATTTTTTATTCAATTCGATTCAATTATTTTCGATTCGATGCAATTCGATTCGATTCTTCTCATTTCAATTCAATTCGATTCTTTCGAATTCGATTCGATTCGATTCTTTGTGTTTCGATTCGATTCTTTTCGATTTGAGTCAATTCTTTCAATTCGATTTGATATTCTTCGATTCGATTCTTTTCGATTTGATTCTTTTCTATTCGATTCGTTTCGTTTCGATTCTTCGATTCGATTCGATTCGATTCTTTTCGATTCAATACGATTCGATCGATTCTTTTCAATGCGAATCAATTCGATTCCATTCTTTTGATTCGATTCGATTCGATTCGATTATTTTTATTTATTTTTTTTTATTTTTATTTATTTATGATAGTCACAGAGAGAAAGAGAGAGAGGGGCAGAGACATAGGCAGTGGGAGAAGCAGGCTCCATGCACCGGGAGCCCGACATGGGATTCGATCCCGGGTCTCCAGGATCGCGCCCTGGGCCAAAGGCAGGCGGTAAACCGCTGCACCACCCAGGGATCCCGATTCGATTCTTTTAGATTTGATTTGATACGATTCTTTTCAATTCGATTTGATTCGATTCGATTCGTTTCGATTCTCTTTGATGTTTTTTGATTCGATCTTTTCAACCGATTTAATTCGATTCGATTCATTTCGATTCGAATGTTTCGATTCTATTCTTTTTAATTCGATTCTTTTCGATTCGATTCGATTCGATTTTTTTCTTTTCGCTTCTTTTCGATTCGATTCGATTCGCCTCTTTCGTTTCGATTCTATTGTTTTGGATTCGATTTGATTCCTTTCGTTTCGATTAGATTCTCTTCGATTCGATTCTTTTCGATTCAGTTCTTTTCGATTCGGTTCGATTTGATTCTTCTCCATTCGATTCGATTCGATTCGATAAGATTCTTTTCGTTCGATTCAATTCTGTTCGATTCGATTCGATTCGATTCGATTCGATTATTTTCAGTTCGATTCTTTTCGTTTCGATTCGATTCTGCTCGATTCTTTTCGATTTGATTCGATTCGATCATTTGGATTCAATTTGTTACATTTCGATTCGATTCTTTTCTATTCAGGTCGATTCGATTCTTTTGATTCAGTTCGATTCAATTCTTTTCAACTCAATTCGATTCGGTTCGATTCTTTTCGATTCGATATGATTCGATTCGATTCAACTCAACTCGATTCTTTTCGATTCGATTTTTTCGATTCGATTCCTTTCAATTCGATTCGATTGGATTCTTTTCGTTTCAATTAGATTCTTTTCGATTTTACTTGATTCGAATCTTATCAATTCGATTCGGTACTGTTCGATTCGATTCTATTCAATTCAATTCGATTGGAATCGATTCTTTTCGATTCAATTCGATTCGATTCGATACGATTCTTTTCGATTGTATTCGATTCGATTCTTTTCGGTTCTCTTCGATTCGATTCTTTTCGATTCAATTCGATATGATTCGATTCTTTTCGATTCCATTCGATTCTTTTCTATTCGATTCGATTCGATTATTTTCGATTCAATTCGGTTTGATTCGATTATTTTCAACTCAATTCGATCGACTCGGTTCAATTATTTTCGATTCGATTCGATTCGATTATTTTCGATTCGATAAGATTACTTTCGATTCGATTATTTTCGATTCGATTTCATTATTTTCAATTCAATTCATTTCGATGTTTTTCGATTCGATTCAATGCGAATCAACTATTTTCTATTAGATTCGCTTCAATTATTTTCTTTTTTTTTCTAAATTTTTTATTTATTTATGATAGTCACAGAGAGAGAGAGAGAGGCAGAGATAGGCAGAGGGAGAAGCAAGCTCCAAGCACCGGGAGCCCTATGTGGGATTTGATCCCGGGTCTCCAGGATCGCGCCCTGGGCCAAAGGCAGGCACTAAACCGCTGCCCCTCCCAGGAATCCCCGCTTCAATTATTTTCGATTTGATTTGATTCGGTTATTTTCAATTCGATTCCATTTGATTATTTTCATTTCGGTTCGGTACGATTCGATTCTATTATTTTCGATTCGATTCGTTTCGTATCCATTCGAATCGTTTTGATTCCTTTCGGTTTTCGATTTGAATCGATTCTTTTCTTTTCGATTCGATTCTTTTCTATTCGGTTTGATTTTTTTGATTTGAATCGACTCGATTCTTTTTGATTCAAGTATATAAGATTCGATCCGATTCTTTTCGATTCAAATCGATACGATTCTTTTCGATTTGATTCGATTCGTTTTGATTCGACTCGATTCTTTTCGATTCAATTCTTTTCGATTCAATGAAATACGGTTCTATTCTTTTCGATTCGATTTGATTTGATTCTTTTTGATTCCATACGATTCGATTTGATTCTTTTCGATTTGATTCGATTCAACTCGATACTTTTTCAAATCGATCATTTCGATCGATTCGATTCGATTCTTTTCATTTCGATTCGATTCTTTTCGATTTGATTCAATTCTTTTCAATTCGATTCGATTCGATTCTTTTCGTTTCGATTTGATTCTCTTCTATTTTATTTGATTCGATTCATTTCAATTAGATTCGATACTGTTCGATTCGATTCTTTTCGATTCAGGTCGATTGGAATCGATTCGATTCTTTCGGTTCTATTCGATTCGATTCGATACGATTCTCTTCGATTCGATTCTTTTCGGTCTGTTCGATTCGATTCTTTTCGATTCAGTTCGATTCGATTCTTTTGGACTCGATTCGATTCTTTGCGCTTTGATATGATTCGATTCGTTTCGACTTTTTTCGATTCGTGTCGATTCGAATCTATTCGATTCTTTTCTATTCAATTCGATTCGATTGATTCTTTTCGATTCGATTCCATTCGATTCTATTCTTTTCGATTCTTTTCGATTCGATACGATTCGATTCGATTCTTTTTGATTCGATTTTTTCGATTCGATTCTTTTCAATTTGATTCGATTCTTTTCAATTTGATTCTTTTCGATTCGATTCGATTCGCCTCTTGTCGTTTCGATTCGATTCTTTTTGATTCGATTCGATTCGATTCTTTTTGTTTCGATTATATTCTCTTCGATTCGATTCTTTTCGATTCGATTCGCTTCTTTTCGATTCGATTCTTCTCGAATCGATTCAATTCAATTCGATTCTTTTCGATTCGATTCTTTTCGATTTGATTCGATTCGATCATTTGGATTCCACTTGTTACATTTCGATTCGAATCTTTTCGATTCGATTCGATTCAATTCTTTTGGATTTCATTGGATTGATTTAGATAATTTTTGATTCGATTCGATTCTTTTACCCTAGCTTCGATGTGATTCTACTCGATTCAATTCATTTCGATTCTTCTTGATTCAATTCTTTTCGATTCTTTTTGATTCGGTTTGATTCTTTTCGATTCCATTCGATTCTTTTCGATTCGATTTAATTGTTTTTGAATCCATTTGATTCGATTCGATTATTTTCGATTCGACTCGATTGGATTCGATTCGGTTCGATTATCGATTCGATTCAATTCCAATTATTTTTGATTCGACTCGATTTGATTATTTTTTATTCAATTCGATTCAATTATTTTCGATTCGATGCAATTCGATTCGATTCTTCTCATTTCAATTCAATTCGATTCTTTCGAATTCGATTCGATTCGATTCTTTGTGTTTCGATTCGATTCTTTTCGATTTGAGTCAATTCTTTTCAATTCGATTTGATATTCTTCGATTCGATTCTTTTCGATTCGATTCTTTTCTATTCGATTCGTTTCGTTTCGATTCTTCGATTCGATTCGATTCGATTCTTTTCGATTCAATACGATTCGATCGATTCTTTTCAATGCGAATCAATTCGATTCCATTCTTTTTGATTCGATTCGATTCGATTCGATTATTTTTATTTATTTTTTTTTATTTTTATTTATTTATGATAGTCACAGAGAGAAAGAGAGAGAGGGGCAGAGACATAGGCAGTGGGAGAAGCAGGCTCCATGCACCGGGAGCCCGACATGGGATTCGATCCCGGGTCTCCAGGATCGCGCCCTGGGCCAAAGGCAGGCGGTAAACCGCTGCACCACCCAGGGATCCCGATTCGATTCTTTTAGATTTGATTTGATACGATTCTTTTCAATTCGATTTGATTCGATTCGATTCGTTTCGATTCTCTTTGATGTTTTTTGATTCGATCTTTTCAACCGATTTAATTCGATTCGATTCATTTCGATTCGAATGTTTCGATTCTATTCTTTTTAATTCGATTCTTTTCGATTCGATTCGATTCGATTTTTTTCTTTTCGCTTCTTTTCGATTCGATTCGATTCGCCTCTTTTCGTTTCGATTCTATTGTTTTGGATTCGATTTGATTCCTTTCGTTTCGATTAGATTCTCTTCGATTCGATTCTTTTCGATTCAGTTCTTTTCGATTCGGTTCGATTTGATTCTTCTCCATTCGATTCGATTCGATTCGATAAGATTCTTTTCGTTCGATTCAATTCTGTTCGATTCGATTCGATTCGATTCGATTCGATTATTTTCAGTTCGATTCTTTTCGTTTCGATTCGATTCTGCTCGATTCTTTTCGATTTGATTCGATTCGATCATTTGGATTCAATTTGTTACATTTCGATTCGATTCTTTTCTATTCAGGTCGATTCGATTCTTTTTGATTCAGTTCGATTCAATTCTTTTCAACTCAATTCGATTCGGTTCGATTCTTTTCGATTCGATATGATTCGATTCGATTCAACTCAACTCGATTCTTTTCGATTCGATTTTTTCGATTCGATTCCTTTCAATTCGATTCGATTGGATTCTTTTCGTTTCAATTAGATTCTTTTCGATTTTACTTGATTCGAATCTTATCAATTCGATTCGGTACTGTTCGATTCGATTCTATTCAATTCAATTCGATTGGAATCGATTCTTTTCGATTCAATTCGATTCGATTCGATACGATTCTTTTCGATTGTATTCGATTCGATTCTTTTCGGTTCTCTTCGATTCGATTCTTTTCGATTCAATTCGATATGATTCGATTCTTTTCGATTCCATTCGATTCTTTTCTATTCGATTCGATTCGATTATTTTCGATTCAATTCGGTTTGATTCGATTATTTTCAACTCAATTCGATCGACTCGGTTCAATTATTTTCGATTCGATTCGATTCGATTATTTTCGATTCGATAAGATTACTTTCGATTCGATTATTTTCGATTCGATTTCATTATTTTCAATTCAATTCATTTCGATGTTTTTCGATTCGATTCAATGCGAATCAACTATTTTCTATTAGATTCGCTTCAATTATTTTCTTTTTTTTTCTAAATTTTTTATTTATTTATGATAGTCACAGAGAGAGAGAGAGAGAGGCAGAGATAGGCAGAGGGAGAAGCAAGCTCCAAGCACCGGGAGCCCTATGTGGGATTTGATCCCGGGTCTCCAGGATCGCGCCCTGGGCCAAAGGCAGGCACTAAACCGCTGCCCCTCCCAGGAATCCCCGCTTCAATTATTTTCGATTTGATTTGATTCGGTTATTTTCAATTCGATTCCATTTGATTATTTTCATTTCGGTTCGGTACGATTCGATTCTATTATTTTCGATTCGATTCGTTTCGTATCCATTCGAATCGTTTTGATTCCTTTCGGTTTTCGATTTGAATCGATTCTTTTCTTTTCGATTCGATTCTTTTCTATTCGGTTTGATTTTTTTGATTTGAATCGACTCGATTCTTTTTGATTCAAGTATATAAGATTCGATCCGATTCTTTTCGATTCAAATCGATACGATTCTTTTCGATTTGATTCGATTCGTTTTGATTCGACTCGATTCTTTTCGATTCAATTCTTTTCGATTCAATGAAATACGGTTCTATTCTTTTCGATTCGATTTGATTTGATTCTTTTTGATTCCATACGATTCGATTTGATTCTTTTCGATTTGATTCGATTCAACTCGATACTTTTCAAATCGATCATTTCGATCGATTCGATTCGATTCTTTTCATTTCGATTCGATTCTTTTCGATTTGATTCAATTCTTTTCAATTCGATTCGATTCGATTCTTTTCGTTTCGATTTGATTCTCTTCTATTTTATTTGATTCGATTCATTTCAATTAGATTCGATACTGTTCGATTCGATTCTTTTCGATTCAGGTCGATTGGAATCGATTCGATTCTTTCGGTTCTATTCGATTCGATTCGATACGATTCTCTTCGATTCGATTCTTTTCGGTCTGTTCGATTCGATTCTTTTCGATTCAGTTCGATTCGATTCTTTTGGACTCGATTCGATTCTTTGCGCTTTGATATGATTCGATTCGTTTCGACTTTTTTCGATTCGTGTCGATTCGAATCTATTCGATTCTTTTCTATTCAATTCGATTCGATTGATTCTTTTCGATTCGATTCCATTCGATTCTATTCTTTTCGATTCTTTTCGATTCGATACGATTCGATTCGATTCTTTTTGATTCGATTTTTTCGATTCGATTCTTTTCAATTTGATTCGATTCTTTTCAATTTGATTCTTTTCGATTCGATTCGATTCGCCTCTTGTCGTTTCGATTCGATTCTTTTTGATTCGATTCGATTCGATTCTTTTTGTTTCGATTATATTCTCTTCGATTCGATTCTTTTCGATTCGATTCGCTTCTTTTCGATTCGATTCTTCTCGAATCGATTCAATTCAATTCGATTCTTTTCGATTCGATTCTTTTCGATTTGATTCGATTCGATCATTTGGATTCCACTTGTTACATTTCGATTCGAATCTTTTCGATTCGATTCGATTCAATTCTTTTGGATTTCATTGGATTGATTTAGATAATTTTTGATTCGATTCGATTCTTTTACCCTAGCTTCGATGTGATTCTACTCGATTCAATTCATTTCGATTCTTCTTGATTCAATTCTTTTCGATTCTTTTTGATTCGGTTTGATTCTTTTCGATTCCATTCGATTCTTTTCGATTCGATTTAATTGTTTTTGAATCCATTTGATTCGATTCGATTATTTTCGATTCGACTCGATTGGATTCGATTCGGTTCGATTATCGATTCGATTCAATTCCAATTATTTTTGATTCGACTCGATTTGATTATTTTTTATTCAATTCGATTCAATTA
This sequence comes from Canis lupus familiaris, assembly GCF_011100685.1. NCBI lineage: Eukaryota > Metazoa > Chordata > Mammalia > Carnivora > Canidae > Canis > Canis lupus. Next base: position 33,963 of record NW_023330669.1, on the reverse strand, counting down.
TTTTCGATTCGATGCAATTCGATTCGATTCTTCTCATTTCAATTCAATTCGATTCTTTCGAATTCGATTCGATTCGATTCTTTGTGTTTCGATTCGATTCTTTTCGATTTGAGTCAATTCTTTTCAATTCGATTTGATATTCTTCGATTCGATTCTTTTCGATTCGATTCTTTTCTATTCGATTCGTTTCGTTTCGATTCTTCGATTCGATTCGATTCGATTCTTTTCGATTCAATACGATTCGATCGATTCTTTTCAATGCGAATCAATTCGATTCCATTCTTTTTGATTCGATTCGATTCGATTCGATTATTTTTATTTATTTTTTTTTATTTTTATTTATTTATGATAGTCACAGAGAGAAAGAGAGAGAGGGGCAGAGACATAGGCAGTGGGAGAAGCAGGCTCCATGCACCGGGAGCCCGACATGGGATTCGATCCCGGGTCTCCAGGATCGCGCCCTGGGCCAAAGGCAGGCGGTAACCGCTGCACCACCCAGGGATCCCGATTCGATTCTTTTAGATTTGATTTGATACGATTCTTTTCAATTCGATTTGATTCGATTCGATTCGTTTCGATTCTCTTTGATGTTTTTTGATTCGATCTTTTTCAACCGATTTAATTCGATTCGATTCATTTCGATTCGAATGTTTCGATTCTATTCTTTTTAATTCGATTCTTTTCGATTCGATTCGATTCGATTTTTTTCTTTTCGCTTCTTTTCGATTCGATTCGATTCGCCTCTTTTCGTTTCGATTCTATTGTTTTGGATTCGATTTGATTCCTTTCGTTTCGATTAGATTCTCTTCGATTCGATTCTTTTCGATTCAGTTCTTTTCGATTCGGTTCGATTTGATTCTTCTCCATTCGATTCGATTCGATTCGATAAGATTCTTTTCGTTCGATTCAATTCTGTTCGATTCGATTCGATTCGATTCGATTCGATTATTTTCAGTTCGATTCTTTTCGTTTCGATTCGATTCTGCTCGATTCTTTTCGATTTGATTCGATTCGATCATTTGGATTCAATTTGTTACATTTCGATTCGATTCTTTTCTATTCAGGTCGATTCGATTCTTTTTGATTCAGTTCGATTCAATTCTTTTCAACTCAATTCGATTCGGTTCGATTCTTTTCGATTCGATATGATTCGATTCGATTCAACTCAACTCGATTCTTTTCGATTCGATTTTTTCGATTCGATTCCTTTCAATTCGATTCGATTGGATTCTTTTCGTTTCAATTAGATTCTTTTCGATTTTACTTGATTCGAATCTTATCAATTCGATTCGGTACTGTTCGATTCGATTCTATTCAATTCAATTCGATTGGAATCGATTCTTTTCGATTCAATTCGATTCGATTCGATACGATTCTTTTCGATTGTATTCGATTCGATTCTTTTCGGTTCTCTTCGATTCGATTCTTTTCGATTCAATTCGATATGATTCGATTCTTTTCGATTCCATTCGATTCTTTTCTATTCGATTCGATTCGATTATTTTCGATTCAATTCGGTTTGATTCGATTATTTTCAACTCAATTCGATCGACTCGGTTCAATTATTTTCGATTCGATTCGATTCGATTATTTTCGATTCGATAAGATTACTTTCGATTCGATTATTTTCGATTCGATTTCATTATTTTCAATTCAATTCATTTCGATGTTTTTCGATTCGATTCAATGCGAATCAACTATTTTCTATTAGATTCGCTTCAATTATTTTCTTTTTTTTTCTAAATTTTTTATTTATTTATGATAGTCACAGAGAGAGAGAGAGAGGCAGAGATAGGCAGAGGGAGAAGCAAGCTCCAAGCACCGGGAGCCCTATGTGGGATTTGATCCCGGGTCTCCAGGATCGCGCCCTGGGCCAAAGGCAGGCACTAAACCGCTGCCCCTCCCAGGAATCCCCGCTTCAATTATTTTCGATTTGATTTGATTCGGTTATTTTCAATTCGATTCCATTTGATTATTTTCATTTCGGTTCGGTACGATTCGATTCTATTATTTTCGATTCGATTCGTTTCGTATCCATTCGAATCGTTTGATTCCTTTCGGTTTTCGATTTGAATCGATTCTTTTCTTTTCGATTCGATTCTTTTCTATTCGGTTTGATTTTTTTGATTTGAATCGACTCGATTCTTTTTGATTCAAGTATATAAGATTCGATCCGATTCTTTTCGATTCAAATCGATACGATTCTTTTCGATTTGATTCGATTCGTTTTGATTCGACTCGATTCTTTTCGATTCAATTCTTTTCGATTCAATGAAATACGGTTCTATTCTTTCGATTCGATTTGATTTGATTCTTTTTGATTCCATACGATTCGATTTGATTCTTTTCGATTTGATTCGATTCAACTCGATACTTTTCAAATCGATCATTTCGATCGATTCGATTCGATTCTTTTCATTTCGATTCGATTCTTTTCGATTTGATTCAATTCTTTTCAATTCGATTCGATTCGATTCTTTTCGTTTCGATTTGATTCTCTTCTATTTTATTTGATTCGATTCATTTCAATTAGATTCGATACTGTTCGATTCGATTCTTTTCGATTCAGGTCGATTGGAATCGATTCGATTCTTTCGGTTCTATTCGATTCGATTCGATACGATTCTCTTCTATTCGATTCTTTTCGGTCTGTTCGATTCGATTCTTTTCGATTCAGTTCGATTCGATTCTTTTGGACTCGATTCGATTCTTTGCGCTTTGATATGATTCGATTCGTTTCGACTTTTTTCGATTCGTGTCGATTCGAATCTATTCGATTCTTTTCTATTCAATTCGATTCGATTGATTCTTTTCGATTCGATTCCATTCGATTCTATTCTTTTCGATTCTTTTCGATTCGATACGATTCGATTCGATTCTTTTTGATTCGATTTTTTCGATTCGATTCTTTTCAATTTGATTCGATTCTTTTCAATTTGATTCTTTTCGATTCGATTCGATTCGCCTCTTGTCGTTTCGATTCGATTCTTTTTGATTCGATTCGATTCGATTCTTTTTGTTTCGATTATATTCTCTTCGATTCGATTCTTTTCGATTCGATTCGCTTCTTTTCGATTCGATTCTTCTCGAATCGATTCAATTCAATTCGATTCTTTTCGATTCGATTCTTTTCGATTTGATTCGATTCGATCATTTGGATTCCACTTGTTACATTTCGATTCGAATCTTTTCGATTCGATTCGATTCAATTCTTTTGGATTTCATTGGATTGATTTAGATAATTTTTGATTCGATTCGATTCTTTTACCCTAGCTTCGATGTGATTCTACTCGATTCAATTCATTTCGATTCTTCTTGATTCAATTCTTTTCGATTCTTTTTGATTCGGTTTGATTCTTTTCGATTCCATTCGATTCTTTTCGATTCGATTTAATTGTTTTTGAATCCATTTGATTCGATTCGATTATTTTCGATTCGACTCGATTGGATTCGATTCGGTTCGATTATCGATTCGATTCAATTCCAATTATTTTTGATTCGACTCGATTTGATTATTTTTTATTCAATTCGATTCAATTATTTTCGATTCGATGCAATTCGATTCGATTCTTCTCATTTCAATTCAATTCGATTCTTTCGAATTCGATTCGATTCGATTCTTTGTGTTTCGATTCGATTCTTTTCGATTTGAGTCAATTCTTTTCAATTCGATTTGATATTCTTCGATTCGATTCTTTTCGATTCGATTCTTTTCTATTCGATTCGTTTCGTTTCGATTCTTCGATTCGATTCGATTCGATTCTTTTCGATTCAATACGATTCGATCGATTCTTTTCAATGCGAATCAATTCGATTCCATTCTTTTTGATTCGATTCGATTCGATTCGATTATTTTTATTTATTTTTTTTTATTTTTATTTATTTATGATAGTCACAGAGAGAAAGAGAGAGAGGGGCAGAGACATAGGCAGTGGGAGAAGCAGGCTCCATGCACCGGGAGCCCGACATGGGATTCGATCCCGGGTCTCCAGGATCGCGCCCTGGGCCAAAGGCAGGCGGTAAACCGCTGCACCACCCAGGGATCCCGATTCGATTCTTTTAGATTTGATTTGATACGATTCTTTTCAATTCGATTTGATTCGATTCGATTCGTTTTCGATTCTCTTTGATGTTTTTTGATTCGATCTTTTCAACCGATTAATTCGATTCGATTCATTTCGATTCGAATGTTTCGATTCTATTCTTTTTAATTCGATTCTTTTCGATTCGATTCGATTCGATTTTTTTCTTTTCGCTTCTTTTCGATTCGATTCGATTCGCCTCTTTTCGTTTCGATTCTATTGTTTTGGATTCGATTTGATTCCTTTCGTTTCGATTAGATTCTCTTCGATTCGATTCTTTTCGATTCAGTTCTTTTCGATTCGGTTCGATTTGATTCTTCTCCATTCGATTCGATTCGATTCGATAAGATTCTTTTCGTTCGATTCAATTCTGTTCGATTCGATTCGATTCGATTCGATTCGATTATTTTCAGTTCGATTCTTTTCGTTTCGATTCGATTCTGCTCGATTCTTTTCGATTTGATTCGATTCGATCATTTGGATTCAATTTGTTACATTTCGATTCGATTCTTTTCTATTCAGGTCGATTCGATTCTTTTTGATTCAGTTCGATTCAATTCTTTTCAACTCAATTCGATTCGGTTCGATTCTTTTCGATTCGATATGATTCGATTCGATTCAACTCAACTCGATTCTTTTCGATTCGATTTTTTCGATTCGATTCCTTTCAATTCGATTCGATTGGATTCTTTTCGTTTCAATTAGATTCTTTTCGATTTTACTTGATTCGAATCTTATCAATTCGATTCGGTACTGTTCGATTCGATTCTATTCAATTCAATTCGATTGGAATCGATTCTTTTCGATTCAATTCGATTCGATTCGATACGATTCTTTTCGATTGTATTCGATTCGATTCTTTTCGGTTCTCTTCGATTCGATTCTTTTCGATTCAATTCGATATGATTCGATTCTTTTCGATTCCATTCGATTCTTTTCTATTCGATTCGATTCGATTATTTTCGATTCAATTCGGTTTGATTCGATTATTTTCAACTCAATTCGATCGACTCGGTTCAATTATTTTCGATTCGATTCGATTCGATTATTTTCGATTCGATAAGATTACTTTCGATTCGATTATTTTCGATTCGATTTCATTATTTTCAATTCAATTCATTTCGATGTTTTTCGATTCGATTCAATGCGAATCAACTATTTTCTATTAGATTCGCTTCAATTATTTTCTTTTTTTTTCTAAATTTTTTATTTATTTATGATAGTCACAGAGAGAGAGAGAGAGAGGCAGAGATAGGCAGAGGGAGAAGCAAGCTCCAAGCACCGGGAGCCCTATGTGGGATTTGATCCCGGGTCTCCAGGATCGCGCCCTGGGCCAAAGGCAGGCACTAAACCGCTGCCCCTCCCAGGAATCCCCGCTTCAATTATTTTCGATTTGATTTGATTCGGTTATTTTCAATTCGATTCCATTTGATTATTTTCATTTCGGTTCGGTACGATTCGATTCTATTATTTTCGATTCGATTCGTTTCGTATCCATTCGAATCGTTTTGATTCCTTTCGGTTTTCGATTTGAATCGATTCTTTTCTTTTCGATTCGATTCTTTTCTATTCGGTTTGATTTTTTTGATTTGAATCGACTCGATTCTTTTTGATTCAAGTATATAAGATTCGATCCGATTCTTTTCGATTCAAATCGATACGATTCTTTTCGATTTGATTCGATTCGTTTTGATTCGACTCGATTCTTTTCGATTCAATTCTTTTCGATTCAATGAAATACGGTTCTATTCTTTTCGATTCGATTTGATTTGATTCTTTTTGATTCCATACGATTCGATTTGATTCTTTTCGATTTGATTCGATTCAACTCGATACTTTTCAAATCGATCATTTCGATCGATTCGATTCGATTCTTTTCATTTCGATTCGATTCTTTTCGATTTGATTCAATTCTTTTCAATTCGATTCGATTCGATTCTTTTCGTTTCGATTTGATTCTCTTCTATTTTATTTGATTCGATTCATTTCAATTAGATTCGATACTGTTCGATTCGATTCTTTTCGATTCAGGTCGATTGGAATCGATTCGATTCTTTCGGTTCTATTCGATTCGATTCGATACGATTCTCTTCTATTCGATTCTTTTCGGTCTGTTCGATTCGATTCTTTTCGATTCAGTTCGATTCGATTCTTTTGGACTCGATTCGATTCTTTGCGCTTTGATATGATTCGATTCGTTTCGACTTTTTTCGATTCGTGTCGATTCGAATCTATTCGATTCTTTTCTATTCAATTCGATTCGATTGATTCTTTTCGATTCGATTCCATTCGATTCTATTCTTTTCGATTCTTTTCGATTCGATACGATTCGATTCGATTCTTTTTGATTCGATTTTTTCGATTCGATTCTTTTCAATTTGATTCGATTCTTTTCAATTTGATTCTTTTCGATTCGATTCGATTCGCCTCTTGTCGTTTCGATTCGATTCTTTTTGATTCGATTCGATTCGATTCTTTTTGTTTCGATTATATTCTCTTCGATTCGATTCTTTTCGATTCGATTCGCTTCTTTTCGATTCGATTCTTCTCGAATCGATTCAATTCAATTCGATTCTTTTCGATTCGATTCTTTTCGATTTGATTCGATTCGATCATTTGGATTCCACTTGTTACATTTCGATTCGAATCTTTTCGATTCGATTCGATTCAATTCTTTTGGATTTCATTGGATTGATTTAGATAATTTTTGATTCGATTCGATTCTTTTACCCTAGCTTCGATGTGATTCTACTCGATTCAATTCATTTCGATTCTTCTTGATTCAATTCTTTTCGATTCTTTTTGATTCGGTTTGATTCTTTTCGATTCCATTCGATTCTTTTCGATTCGATTTAATTGTTTTTGAATCCATTTGATTCGATTCGATTATTTTCGATTCGACTCGATTGGATTCGATTCGGTTCGATTATCGATTCGATTCAATTCCAATTATTTTTGATTCGACTCGATTTGATTATTTTTTATTCAATTCGATTCAATTATTTTCGATTCGATGCAATTCGATTCGATTCTTCTCATTTCAATTCAATTCGATTCTTTCGAATTCGATTCGATTCGATTCTTTGTGTTTCGATTCGATTCTTTTCGATTTGAGTCAATTCTTTTCAATTCGATTTGATATTCTTCGATTCGATTCTTTTCGATTCGATTCTTTTCTATTCGATTCGTTTCGTTTCGATTCTTCGATTCGATTCGATTCGATTCTTTTCGATTCAATACGATTCGATCGATTCTTTTCAATGCGAATCAATTCGATTCCATTCTTTTTGATTCGATTCGATTCGATTCGATTATTTTTATTTATTTTTTTTTATTTTTATTTATTTATGATAGTCACAGAGAGAAAGAGAGAGAGGGGCAGAGACATAGGCAGTGGGAGAAGCAGGCTCCATGCACCGGGAGCCCGACATGGGATTCGATCCCGGGTCTCCAGGATCGCGCCCTGGGCCAAAGGCAGGCGGTAAACCGCTGCACCACCCAGGGATCCCGATTCGATTCTTTTAGATTTGATTTGATACGATTCTTTTCAATTCGATTTTGATTCGATTCGATTCGTTTCGATTCTCTTTGATGTTTTTTGATTCGATCTTTTCAACCGATTTAATTCGATTCGATTCATTTCGATTCGAATGTTTCGATTCTATTCTTTTTAATTCGATTCTTTTCGATTCGATTCGATTCGATTTTTTTCTTTTCGCTTCTTTTCGATTCGATTCGATTCGCCTCTTTTCGTTTCGATTCTATTGTTTTGGATTCGATTTGATTCCTTTCGTTTCGATTAGATTCTCTTCGATTCGATTCTTTTCGATTCAGTTCTTTTCGATTCGGTTCGATTTGATTCTTCTCCATTCGATTCGATTCGATTCGATAAGATTCTTTTCGTTCGATTCAATTCTGTTCGATTCGATTCGATTCGATTCGATTCGATTATTTTCAGTTCGATTCTTTTCGTTTCAGATTCGATTCTGCTCGATTCTTTTCGATTTGATTCGATTCGATCATTTGGATTCAATTTGTTACATTTCGATTCGATTCTTTTCTATTCAGGTCGATTCGATTCTTTTTGATTCAGTTCGATTCAATTCTTTTCAACTCAATTCGATTCGGTTCGATTCTTTTCGATTCGATATGATTCGATTCGATTCAACTCAACTCGATTCTTTTCGATTCGATTTTTTTCGATTCGATTCCTTTCAATTCGATTCGATTGGATTCTTTTCGTTTCAATTAGATTCTTTTCGATTTTACTTGATTCGAATCTTATCAATTCGATTCGGTACTGTTCGATTCGATTCTATTCAATTCAATTCGATTGGAATCGATTCTTTTCGATTCAATTCGATTCGATTCGATACGATTCTTTTCGATTGTATTCGATTCGATTCTTTTCGGTTCTCTTCGATTCGATTCTTTTCGATTCAATTCGATATGATTCGATTCTTTTCGATTCCATTCGATTCTTTTCTATTCGATTCGATTCGATTATTTTCGATTCAATTCGGTTTGATTCGATTATTTTCAACTCAATTCGATCGACTCGGTTCAATTATTTTCGATTCGATTCGATTCGATTATTTTCGATTCGATAAGATTACTTTCGATTCGATTATTTTCGATTCGATTTCATTATTTTCAATTCAATTCATTTCGATGTTTTTCGATTCGATTCAATGCGAATCAACTATTTTCTATTAGATTCGCTTCAATTATTTTCTTTTTTTTCTAAATTTTTTATTTATTTATGATAGTCACAGAGAGAGAGAGAGAGGCAGAGATAGGCAGAGGGAGAAGCAAGCTCCAAGCACCGGGAGCCCTATGTGGGATTTGATCCCGGGTCTCCAGGATCGCGCCCTGGGCCAAAGGCAGGCACTAAACCGCTGCCCCTCCCAGGAATCCCCGCTTCAATTATTTTCGATTTGATTTGATTCGGTTATTTTCAATTCGATTCCATTTGATTATTTTCATTTCGGTTCGGTACGATTCGATTCTATTATTTTCGATTCGATTCGTTTCGTATCCATTCGAATCGTTTTGATTCCTTTCGGTTTTCGATTTGAATCGATTCTTTTCTTTTCGATTCGATTCTTTTCTATTCGGTTTGATTTTTTTTGATTTGAATCGACTCGATTCTTTTTGATTCAAGTATATAAGATTCGATCCGATTCTTTTTCGATTCAAATCGATACGATTCTTTTCGATTTGATTCGATTCGTTTGATTCGACTCGATTCTTTTCGATTCAATTCTTTTCGATTCAATGAAATACGGTTCTATTCTTTTCGATTCGATTTGATTTGATTCTTTTGATTCCATACGATTCGATTTGATTCTTTTCGATTTGATTCGATTCAACTCGATACTTTTCAAATCGATCATTTCGATCGATTCGATTCGATTCTTTTCATTTCGATTCGATTCTTTTCGATTTGATTCAATTCTTTTCAATTCGATTCGATTCGATTCTTTTCGTTTCGATTTGATTCTCTTCTATTTTATTTGATTCGATTCATTTCAATTAGATTCGATACTGTTCGATTCGATTCTTTTCGATTCAGGTCGATTGGAATCGATTCGATTCTTTCGGTTCTATTCGATTCGATTCGATACGATTCTCTTCTATTCGATTCTTTTCGGTCTGTTCGATTCGATTCTTTTCGATTCAGTTCGATTCGATTCTTTTGGACTCGATTCGATTCTTTGCGCTTTGATATGATTCGATTCGTTTCGACTTTTTTCGATTCGTGTCGATTCGAATCTATTCGATTCTTTTCTATTCAATTCGATTCGATTGATTCTTTTCGATTCGATTCCATTCGATTCTATTCTTTTCGATTCTTTTCGATTCGATACGATTCGATTCGATTCTTTTTGATTCGATTTTTTCGATTCGATTCTTTTCAATTTGATTCGATTCTTTTCAATTTGATTCTTTTCGATTCGATTCGATTCGCCTCTTGTCGTTTCGATTCGATTCTTTTTGATTCGATTCGATTCGATTCTTTTTGTTTCGATTATATTCTCTTCGATTCGATTCTTTTCGATTCGATTCGCTTCTTTTCGATTCGATTCTTCTCGAATCGATTCAATTCAATTCGATTCTTTTCGATTCGATTCTTTTCGATTTGATTCGATTCGATCATTTGGATTCCACTTGTTACATTTCGATTCGAATCTTTTCGATTCGATTCGATTCAATTCTTTTGGATTTCATTGGATTGATTTAGATAATTTTTGATTCGATTCGATTCTTTTACCCTAGCTTCGATGTGATTCTACTCGATTCAATTCATTTCGATTCTTCTTGATTCAATTCTTTTCGATTCTTTTTGATTCGGTTTGATTCTTTTCGATTCCATTCGATTCTTTTCGATTCGATTTAATTGTTTTTGAATCCATTTGATTCGATTCGATTATTTTCGATTCGACTCGATTGGATTCGATTCGGTTCGATTATCGATTCGATTCAATTCCAATTATTTTTGATTCGACTCGATTTGATTATTTTTTATTCAATTCGATTCAATTATTTTCGATTCGATGCAATTCGATTCGATTCTTCTCATTTCAATTCAATTCGATTCTTTCGAATTCGATTCGATTCGATTCTTTGTGTTTCGATTCGATTCTTTTCGATTTGAGTCAATTCTTTTCAATTCGATTTGATATTCTTCGATTCGATTCTTTTCGATTCGATTCTTTTCTATTCGATTCGTTTCGTTTCGATTCTTCGATTCGATTCGATTCGATTCTTTTCGATTCAATACGATTCGATCGATTCTTTTCAATGCGAATCAATTCGATTCCATTCTTTTTGATTCGATTCGATTCGATTCGATTATTTTTATTTATTTTTTTTTATTTTTATTTATTTATGATAGTCACAGAGAGAAAGAGAGAGAGGGGCAGAGACATAGGCAGTGGGAGAAGCAGGCTCCATGCACCGGGAGCCCGACATGGGATTCGATCCCGGGTCTCCAGGATCGCGCCCTGGGCCAAAGGCAGGCGGTAAACCGCTGCACCACCCAGGGATCCGATTCGATTCTTTTAGATTTGATTTGATACGATTCTTTTCAATTCGATTTGATTCGATTCGATTCGTTTCGATTCTCTTTGATGTTTTTTGATTCGATCTTTTCAACCGATTTAATTCGATTCGATTCATTTCGATTCGAATGTTTCGATTCTATTCTTTTTAATTCGATTCTTTTCGATTCGATTCGATTCGATTTTTTTCTTTTCGCTTCTTTTCGATTCGATTCGATTCGCCTCTTTTCGTTTCGATTCTATTGTTTTGGATTCGATTTGATTCCTTTCGTTTCGATTAGATTCTCTTCGATTCGATTCTTTTCGATTCAGTTCTTTTCGATTCGGTTCGATTTGATTCTTCTCCATTCGATTCGATTCGATTCGATAAGATTCTTTTCGTTCGATTCAATTCTGTTCGATTCGATTCGATTCGATTCGATTCGATTATTTTCAGTTCGATTCTTTTCGTTTCGATTCGATTCTGCTCGATTCTTTTCGATTTGATTCGATTCGATCATTTGGATTCAATTTGTTACATTTCGATTCGATTCTTTTCTATTCAGGTCGATTCGATTCTTTTTGATTCAGTTCGATTCAATTCTTTTCAACTCAATTCGATTCGGTTCGATTCTTTTCGATTCGATATGATTCGATTCGATTCAACTCAACTCGATTCTTTTCGATTCGATTTTTTTCGATTCGATTCCTTTCAATTCGATTCGATTGGATTCTTTTCGTTTCAATTAGATTCTTTTCGATTTTACTTGATTCGAATCTTATCAATTCGATTCGGTACTGTTCGATTCGATTCTATTCAATTCAATTCGATTGGAATCGATTCTTTTCGATTCAATTCGATTCGATTCGATACGATTCTTTTCGATTGTATTCGATTCGATTCTTTTCGGTTCTCTTCGATTCGATTCTTTTCGATTCAATTCGATATGATTCGATTCTTTTCGATTCCATTCGATTCTTTTCTATTCGATTCGATTCGATTATTTTCGATTCAATTCGGTTTGATTCGATTATTTTCAACTCAATTCGATCGACTCGGTTCAATTATTTCGATTCGATTCGATTCGATTATTTCGATTCGATAAGATTACTTTCGATTCGATTATTTTCGATTCGATTTCATTATTTTCAATTCAATTCATTTCGATGTTTTTCGATTCGATTCAATGCGAATCAACTATTTTCTATTAGATTCGCTTCAATTATTTTCTTTTTTTTTCTAAATTTTTTATTTATTTATGATAGTCACAGAGAGAGAGAGAGAGGCAGAGATAGGCAGAGGGAGAAGCAAGCTCCAAGCACCGGGAGCCCTATGTGGGATTTGATCCCGGGTCTCCAGGATCGCGCCCTGGGCCAAAGGCAGGCACTAAACCGCTGCCCCTCCCAGGAATCCCCGCTTCAATTATTTCGATTTGATTTGATTCGGTTTATTTTCAATTCGATTCCATTTGATTATTTTCATTTCGGTTCGGTACGATTCGATTCTATTATTTTCGATTCGATTCGTTTCGTATCCATTCGAATCGTTTTGATTCCTTTCGGTTTTCGATTTGAATCGATTCTTTTCTTTTCGATTCGATTCTTTTCTATTCGGTTTGATTTTTTTGATTTGAATCGACTCGATTCTTTTTGATTCAAGTATATAAGATTCGATCCGATTCTTTTCGATTCAAATCGATACGATTCTTTCGATTTGATTCGATTCGTTTTGATTCGACTCGATTCTTTTCGATTCAATTCTTTTCGATTCAATGAAATACGGTTCTATTCTTTTCGATTCGATTTGATTTGATTCTTTTTGATTCCATACGATTCGATTTGATTCTTTTCGATTTGATTCGATTCAACTCGATACTTTTCAAATCGATCATTTCGATCGATTCGATTCGATTCTTTTCATTTCGATTCGATTCTTTTCGATTTGATTCAATTCTTTTCAATTCGATTCGATTCGATTCTTTTCGTTTCGATTTGATTCTCTTCTATTTTATTTGATTCGATTCATTTCAATTAGATTCGATACTGTTCGATTCGATTCTTTTCGATTCAGGTCGATCTATTCGATTCGATTCGATACGATTCTCTTCGATTCGATTCTTTTCGGTCTGTTCGATTCGATTCTTTTCGATTCAGTTCGATTCGATTCTTTTGGACTCGATTCGATTCTTTGCGCTTTGATATGATTCGATTCGTTTCGACTTTTTTCGATTCGTGTCGATTCGAATCTATTCGATTCTTTTCTATTCAATTCGATTCGATTGATTCTTTTCGATTCGATTCCATTCGATTCTATTCTTTTCGATTCTTTTCGATTCGATACGATTCGATTCGATTCTTTTTGATTCGATTTTTTCGATTCGATTCTTTTCAATTTGATTCGATTCTTTCAATTGATCTTTCGATTCGATTCGATTCGCCTCTTGTCGTTTCGATTCGATTCTTTTTGATTCGATTCGATTCGATTCTTTTTGTTTCGATTATATTCTCTTCGATTCGATTTCTTTTCGATTCGATTCGCTTCTTTTCGATTCGATTCTCTTCTCGAATCGATTCAATTCAATTCGATTCTTTTCGATTCGATTCTTTTCGATTTGATTCGATTCGATCATTTGGATTCCACTTGTTACATTTCGATTCGAATCTTTTCGATTCGATTCGATTCAATTCTTTTGGATTTCATTGGATTGATTTAGATATTTTTGATTCGATTCGATTCTTTTACCCTAGCTTCGATGTGATTCTACTCGATCAATTCATTTCGATTCTTCTTGATTCAATTCTTTTCGATTCTTTTGATTCGGTTTGATTCTTTTCGATTCCATTCGATTCTTTTCGATTCGATTTAATTGTTTTTGAATCCATTTGATTCGATTCGATTATTTTCGATTCGACTCGATTGGGTTCGATTCGGTTCGATTATCGATTCGATTCAATTCCAATTATTTTTGATTCGACTCGATTTGATTATTTTTTATTCAATTCGATTCAATTATTTTCGATTCGATGCAATTCGATTCGATTCTTCTCATTTCAATTCAATTCGATTCTTTCGAATTCGATTCGATTCGATTCTTTGTGTTTCGATTCGATTCTTTTCGATTGAGTCAATTCTTTTCAATTCGATTTGATATTCTTCGATTCGATTCTTTTCGATTCGATTCTTTTCGATTCGATTCGTTTCGATTCGATTCTTCGATTCGATTCGATTCGATTCTTTCGATTCAATACGATTCGATCGATTCTTTTCAATGCGAATCAATTCGATTCCATTCTTTTTGATTCGATTCGATTCGATTCGATTATTTTTATTTATTTTTTTATTTTTACTTATTTATGATAGTCACAGAGAGAAAGAGAGAGAGGGGCAGAGACATAGGCAGTGGAGAAGCAGGCTCCATGCACCGGGAGCCCGACATGGGATTCGATCCCGGGTCTCCAGGATCGCGCCCTGGGCCAAAGGCAGGCGGTAACCGCTGCACCACCCAGGGATCCCGATTCGATTCTTTTAGATTTGATTTGATACGATTCTTTCAATTCGATTTGATTCGATTCGATTCGTTTCGATTCTCTTTGATGTTTTTTGATTCGATCTTTTCAAAACCGATTTAATTCGATTCGATTCATTTCGATTCGAATGTTCGATTCTATTCTTTTAATTCGATTCTTTTCGATTCGATTCGATTCGATTTTTTTCTTTTCGCTTCTTTTCGATTCGATTCGATTCGCCTCTTTTCGTTTCGATTCTATTGTTTTGGATTCGATTTGATTCCTTTCGTTTCGATTAGATTTCTCTTCGATTCGATTCTTTTCGATTCAGTTCTTTTCGATTCGGTTCGATTTGATTCTTCTCCATTCGATTCGATTCGATTCGATAAGATTCTTTTCGTTCGATTCAATTCTGTTCGATTCTATTCGATTCGATTCGATTCGATTATTTTCAGTTCGATTCTTTTCGTTTCGATTCGATTCTGCTCGATTCTTTTCGATTTGATTCGATTCGATCATTTGGATTCAATTTGTTACATTTCGATTCGATTCTTTTCTATTCAGGTCGATTCGATTCTTTTTGATTCAGTTCGATTCAATTCTTTTCAACTCAATTCGATTCGGTTCGATTCTTTTCGATTCGATATGATTCGATTCGATTCAATCTCAACTCGATTCTTTTCGATTCGATTTTTTCGATTCGATTCCTTTCAATTCGATTCGATTGGATTCTTTTCGTTTCAATTAGATTCTTTCGATTTACTTGATTCGAATCTTATCAATTCGATTCGGTACTGTTCGATTCGATTCTATTCAATTCAATTCGATTGGAATCGATTCTTTTCGATTCAATTCGATTCGATTCGATACGATTCTTTTCGATTGTATTCGATTCGATTCTTTTCGGTTCTCTTCGATTCGATTCTTTTCGATTCAATTCGAATATGATTCGATTCTTTTCGATTCCATTCGATTCTTTTCTATTCGATTCGATTCGATTATTTTCGATTCAATTCGGTTTGATTTCGATTATTTTCAACTCAATTCGATCGACTCGGTTCAATTATTTTCGATTCGATTCGATTCGATTATTTCGATTCGATAAGATTACTTTCGATTCGATTATTTTCGATTCGATTTCATTATTTTCAATTCAATTCATTTCGATGTTTTTCGATTCGATTCAATGCGAATCAACTATTTTCTATTAGATTCGCTTCAATTATTTCTTTTTTTTTCTAAATTTTTTATTTATTTATGATAGTCACAGAGAGAGAGAGAGAGGCAGAGATAGGCAGAGGGAGAAGCAAGCTCCAAGCAACCGGGAGCCCTATGTGGGATTTGATCCCGGGTCTCCAGGATCGCGCCCTGGGCCAAAGGCAGGCACTAAACCGCTGCCCCTCCCAGGAATCCCCGCTTCAATTATTTTCGATTTGATTTGATTCGGTTATTTTCAATTCGATTCCATTTGATTATTTTCATTTCGGTTCGGTACGATTCGATTCTATTATTTTTCGATTCGATTCGTTTCGTATCCATTCGAATCGTTTTGATTCCTTTCGGTTTTCGATTTGAATCGATTCTTTTCTTTTCGATTCGATTCTTTCTATTCGGTTGATTTTTTTGATTTGAAATCGACTCGATTCTTTTGATTCAAGTATATAAGATTCGATCCGATTCTTTTCGATTCAAATCGATACGATTCTTTTCGATTTGATTCGATTCGTTTTGATTCGACTCGATTCTTTTCGATTCAATTCTTTTCGATTCAATGAAATACGGTTCTATTCTTTTCGATTCGATTTGATTTGATTCTTTTTGATTCCATACGATTCGATTTGATTCTTTCGATTGATTCGATTCAACTCGATACTTTTCAATCGATCATTTCGATCGATTCGATTCGATTCTTTTCATTTCGATTCGATTCTTTCGATTTGATTCAATTCTTTTCAATTCGATTCGATTCGATTCTTTTCGTTTCGATTTGATTCTCTTCTATTTTATTTGATTCGATTCATTTCAATTAGATTCGATACTGTTCGATTCGATTCTTTTCGATTCAGGTCGATTGGAATCGATTCGATTCTTTCGGTTCTATTCGATTCGATTCGATACGATTCTCTTCGATTCGATTCTTTTCGGTCTGTTCGATTCGATTCTTTTCGATTCAGTTCGATTCGATTCTTTTGGACTCGATTCGATTCTTTGCGCTTTGATATGATTCGATTCGTTTCGACTTTTTTCGATTCGTGTCGATTCGAATCTATTCGATTCTTTTCTATTCAATACGATTCGATTGATTCTTTTCGATTCGATTCCATTCGATTCTATTCTTTCGATTCTTTTCGATTCGATACGATTCGATTCGATTCTTTTTGATTCAATTTTTTCGATTCGATTCTTTTCAATTTGATTATTCTTTTCGATTCGATTCGATTCGCCTCTTGTTTCGATTCGATTCTTTTTGATTCGATTCGATTCGATTCTTTTTGTTTCGATTATATTCTCTTCGATTCGATTCTTTTCGATTCGATTCGATTCTTTTCGATTCGATTCTTCTCGAATCGATTCAATTCAATTCGATTCTTTTCGATTCGATTCTTTTCGATTTGATTCGATTCGATCATTTGGATTCCACTTGTTACATTTCGATTCGAATCTTTTCGATTCGATTCGATTCAATTCTTTTGGATTTCATTGGATTGATTTAGATAATTTTTTGATTCGATTCGATTCTTTTACCCTAGCTTCGATGTGATTCTACTCGATTCAATTCATTTCGATTCTTCTTGATTCAATTCTTTTCGATTCTTTTTGATTCGGTTTGATTCTTTTCGATTCCATTCGATTCTTTTCGATTCGATTTAATTGTTTTTGAATCCATTTGATTCGATTCGATTATTTTCGATTCGACTCGATTGGATTCGATTCGGTTCGATTATCGATTCGATTCAATTCCAATTATTTTTGATTCGACTCGATTTGATTATTTTTTATTCAATTCGATTCAATTATTTTCGATTCGATGCAATTCGATTCGATTCTTCTCATTTCAATTCAATTCGATTCTTTCGAATTCGATTCGATTCGATTCTTTGTGTTTCGATTCGATTCTTTTCGATTTGAGTCAATTCTTTTCAATTCGATTTGATATTCTTCGATTCGATTCTTTTCGATTCGATTCTTTTCGATTCGATTCGTTTCGATTCGATTCTTCGATTCGATTCGATTCGATTCTTTTCGATTCAATACGATTCGATCGATTCTTTTCAATGCGAATCAATTCGATTCCATTCTTTTTGATTCGATTCGATTCGATTCGATTATTTTTATTTATTTTTTTATTTTTACTTATTTATGATAGTCACAGAGAGAAAGAGAGGAGAGGGCAGAGACATAGGCAGTGGGAGAAGCAGGCTCCATGCACCGGGAGCCGACATGGGATTCGATCCCGGGTCTCCAGGATCGCGCCCTGGGCCAAAGGCAGGCGGTAAACCGCTGCACCACCCAGGGATCCCGATTCGATTCTTTTAGATTTGATTTGATACGATTCTTTTCAATTCGATTTGATTCGATTCGTTTCGATTCTCTTTGATGTTTTTTGATTCGATCTTTTCAACCGATTTAATTCGATTCGATTCATTTCGATTCGAATGTTTCGATTCCATTCTTTTTAATTCGATTCTTTTCGATTCGATTCGATTCGATTTTTTTTCTTTTCGCTTCTTTTCGATTCGATTCGATTCGCCTCTTTCGTTTCGATTCTATTGTTTTGGATTCGATTTGATTCCTTTCGTTTCGATTAGATTCTCTTCGATTCGATTCTTTTCGATTCAGTTCTTTTCGATTCGGTTCGATTTGATTCTTCTCCATTCGATTCGATTCGATTCGATAAGATTCTTTTCGTTCGATCTCAATTCTGTTCGATTCTATTCGATTCGATTCGATTCGATTATTTTCAGTTCGATTCTTTTCGTTTCGATTCGATTCTGCTCGATTCTTTTCGATTTGATTCGATTCGATCATTTGGATTCAATTTGTTACATTTCGATTCGATCCTTTTCTATTCAGGTCGATTCGATTCTTTTTGATTTCAGTTCGATTCAATTCTTTTCAACTCAATTCGATTCGGTTCGATTCTTTTCGATTCGATATGATTCGATTCGATTCAACTCAACTCGATTCTTTTCGATTCGATTTTTTCGATTCGATTCCTTTCAATTCGATTCGATTGGATTCTTTTCGTTTCAATTAGATTCTTTTCGATTTACTTGATTCGAATCTTATCAATTCGATTCGGTACTGTTCGATTCGATTCTATTCAATTCAATTCGATTGGAATCGATTCTTTTCGATTCAATTCGATTCGATTCGATACGATTCTTTTCGATTGTATTCGATTCGATTCTTTTTCGGTTCTCTTCGATTCGATTCTTTTCGATTCAATTCGATATGATTCGATTCTTTTTCGATTCATTCGATTCTTTTCTATTCGATTCGATTCGATTATTTTCGATTCAATTCGGTTTGATTCGATTATTTTCAACTCAATTCGATCGACTCGGTTCAATTATTTTCGATTCGATTCGATTCGATTATTTTCGATTCGATAAGATTACTTTCGATTCGATTATTTTCGATTCGATTTCATTATTTTCAATTCAATTCATTTCGATGTTTTTCGATTCGATTCAATGCGAATCAACTATTTTCTATTAGATTCGCTTCAATTATTTTCTTTTTTTTTTCTAAATTTTTATTTATTTATGATAGTCACAGAGAGAGAGAGAGAGAGGCAGAGATAGGCAGAGGGAGAAGCAAGCTCCAAGCACCGGGAGCCCTATGTGGGATTGATCCCGGGTCTCCAGGATCGCGCCCTGGGCCAAAGGCAGGCACTAAACCGCTGCCCCTCCCAGGAATCCCCGCTTCAATTATTTTCGATTTGATTTGATTCGGTTTATTTTCAATTCGATTCCATTTGATTATTTTCATTTCGGTTCGGTACGATTCGATTCTATTATTTTCGATTCGATTCGTTTCGTATCCATTCGAATCGTTTTGATTCCTTTCGGTTTTCGATTTGAATCGATTCTTTTCTTTCGATTCGATTCTTTTCTATTCGTTTGATTTTTTTGATTTGAATCGACTCGATTCTTTTTGATTCAAGTATATAAGATTCGATCCGATTCTTTTCGATTCAAATCGATACGATTCTTTCGATTTGATTCGATTCGTTTTGATTCGACTCGATTCTTTTCGATTCAATTCTTTTCGATTCAATGAATACGGTTCTATTCTTTTCGATTCGATTTGATTTGATTCTTTTTGATTCCATACGATTCGATTTGATTCTTTTCGATTGATGATTCGGATTCAACTCGATACTTTTCAAATCGATCATTTCGATCGATTCGATTCGATTCTTTTCATTTCGATTCGATTCTTTTCGATTTGATTCAATTCTTTTCAATTCGATTCGATTCGATTCTTTTCGTTTCGATTTGATTCTCTTCTATTTTATTTGATTCGATTCATTTCAATTAGATTCGATACTGTTCGATTCGATTCTTTTCGATTCAGGTCGATTGAATCGATTCGATTCTTTCGGTTCTATTCGATTCGATTCGATACGATTCTCTTTCGATTCGATTCTTTTCGGTCTGTTCGATTCGATTCTTTTCGATTCAGTTCGATTCGATTCTTTTGGACTCGATTCGATTCTTTGCGGCTTTTGATATGATTCGATTCGTTTCGACTTTTTTCGATTCGTGTCGATTCGGAATCTATTCGATTCTTTTCTATTCAATACGATTCGATTGATTCTTTTCGATTCGATTCCATTCGATTCTATTCTTTTCGATTCTTTTCGATTCGATACGATTCGATGTTCTTTTTGATTCAATTTTTTCGATTCGATTCTTTTCAATTTGATTCTTTTCGATTCGATTCGATTCGCCTCTTGTTTCGATTCGATCTTTTTGATTCGATTCGATTCGATTCTTTTTTGTTCGATTATATTCTCTTCGATTCGATTCTTTTCGATTCGATTCGATTCTTTTCGATTCGATTCTTCTCGAATCGATTCAATTCAATTCGATTCTTTCGATTCGATTCTTTTCGATTTGATTCGATTCGATCATTGGATTCCACTTGTTACATTTCGATTCGAATCTTTTCGATTCGATTCGATTCAATTCTTTGGATTTCATTGATTGATTTAGATAATTTTTGATTCGATTCGATTTTTTACCCTAGCTTCGATGTGATTCTACTCGATTCAATTCATTTCGATTCTTCTTGATTCAATTCTTTTCGATTTCTTTTTGATTCGGTTTGATTCTTTTCGATTCCATTCGATTCTTTTCGATTCGATTAATTGTTTTTTGAATCCATTTGATTCGATTCGATTATTTTTCGATTCGACTCGATTGGATTCGATCGGTTCGATTATCGATTCGATTCAATTCCAATTATTTTTGATTCGACTCGATTTTGATTATTTTTTATTCAATTCGATTCAATTATTTTCGATTCGATGCAATTCGATTCGATTCTTCTCATTTCAATTCAATTCGATTCTTTCGAATTCGATTCGATTCGATTCTTTGTGTTTTCGATTCGATTCTTTTCGATTTGA
Organism: Canis lupus familiaris; assembly: GCF_011100685.1. Classification (NCBI taxonomy): domain Eukaryota; kingdom Metazoa; phylum Chordata; class Mammalia; order Carnivora; family Canidae; genus Canis; species Canis lupus. The sequence continues at coordinate 12,691 of NW_023330669.1, read as the reverse complement.
GTCAATTCTTTCAATTCGATTTGATATTCTTCGATTCGATTCTTTTCGATTCGATTCTTTTCGATTCGATTCGTTTCGATTCGATTCTTCGATTCGATTCGATTCGATTCTTTCGATTCAATACGATTCGATCGATTCTTTTCAATGCGAATCAATTCGATTCCATTCTTTTTGATTCGATTCGATTCGATTCGATTATTTTATTTATTTTTTTTTTATTTTTACTTATTTATGATAGTCACAGAGAGAAAGAGAGAGAGGGGCAGAGACATAGGCAGTGGGAAGAAGCAGGCTCCATGCACCGGGAGCCCGACATGGGATTCGATCCCGGGTCTCCAGGATCGCGCCCTGGGCCAAAGGCAGGCGGTAAACCGCTGCACCACCCAGGGATCCCGATTTCGATTCTTTTTAGATTTGATTTGATACGATTCTTTTCAATTCGATTTGATTCGATTCGTTTCGATTCTCTTTGATGTTTTTTTGATTCGATCTTTTCAACCGATTAATTCGATTCGATTCATTTCGATTCGAATGTTTCGATTTCCATTCTTTTAATTCGATTCTTTTCGATTCGATTCGATTCGATTTTTTTCTTTTCGCTTCTTTTCGATTCGATTCGATTCGCCTCTTTTCGTTTCGATTCTATTGTTTTGGATTCGATTTGATTCCTTTCGTTCGATTAGATTCTCTTCGATTCGATTCTTTTCGATTCAGTTCTTTTCGATTCGGTTCGATTTGATTCTTCTCCATTCGATTCGATTCGATTCGATAAGATTCTTTTCGTTCGATTCAATTCTGTTCGATTCTATTCGATTCGATTCGATTCGATTATTTTCAGTTCGATTCTTTTCGTTTCGATTCGATTCTGCTCGATTCTTTCGATTGATTCGATTCGATCATTTGGATTCAATTTGTTACATTTCGATTCGATCCTTTTCTATTCAGGTCGATTCGATTCTTTTTGATTCAGTTCGATTTCAATTCTTTTCAACTCAATTCGATTCGGTTCGATTCTTTTCGATTCGATATGATTCGATTCGATTCAACTCAACTCGATTCTTTTCGATTCGATTTTTTCGATTCGATTCCTTTCAATTCGATTCGATTGGATTCTTTTCGTTTCAATTAGATTCTTTTCGATTTTACTTGATTCGAATCTTATCAATTCGATTCGGTACTGTTCGATTCGATTCTATTCAATTCAATTCGATTGGAATCGATTCTTTTCGATTCAATTCGATTCGATTCGATACGATTCTTTTCGATTGTATTCGATTCGATTCTTTTCGGTTCTCTTCGATTCGATTCTTTTCGATTCAATTCGATATGATCGATTCTTTTCGATTTCCATTCGATTCTTTTCTATTCGATTCGATTCGATTATTTTCGATTCAATTCGGTTTGATTCGATTATTTTCAACTCAATTCGATCGACTCGGTTCAATTATTTTCGATTCGATTCGATTCGATTATTTCGATTCGATAAGATTACTTTCGATTCGATTATTTTCGATTCGATTTCATTATTTTCAATTCAATTCATTTCGATGTTTTTCGATTCGATTCAATGCGAATCAACTATTTTCTATTAGATTCGCTTCAATTATTTTCTTTTTTTTTTTTAATTTTTTATTTATTTATGATAGTCACAGAGAGAGAGAGAGAGGCAGAGATAGGCAGAGGGAAGAAGCAAGCTCCAAGCACCGGGAGCCCTATGTGGGATTTGATCCCGGGTCTCCAGGATCGCGCCCTGGGCCAAAGGCAGGCCACTAAACCGCTGCCCCTCCCAGGAATCCCCGCTTCAATTATTTTCGATTTGATTTGATTCGGTTATTTTCAATTCGATTCCATTTGATTATTTTCATTTCGGTTCGGTACGATTCGATTCTATTATTTTCGATTCGATTCGTTTCGTATCCATTCGAATCGTTTTGATTCCTTTCGGTTTTCGATTTGAATCGATTCTTTTCTTTTCGATTCGATTCTTTTCTATTCGGTTTGATTTTTTTTGATTTGAATCGACTCGATTCTTTTTGATTCAAGTATATAAGATTCGATCCGATTCTTTTCGATTCAAATCGATACGATTCTTTTCGATTTGATTCGATTCGTTTTGATTCGACTCGATTCTTTTTCGATTCAATTCTTTTCGATTCAATGAAATACGGTTCTATTCTTTTCGATTCGATTTGATTTGATTCTTTTTGATTCCATACGATTCGATTTGATTCTTTTCGATTTGATTCGATTCAACTCGATACTTTCAAATCGATCATTTCGATCGATTCGATTCGATTCTTTTCATTTCGATTCGATTCTTTTCGATTTGATTCAATTCTTTTCAATTCGATTCGATTCGATTCTTTTCGTTTCGATTTGATTCTCTTCTATTTTATTTGATTCGATTCATTTCAATTAGATTCGATACTGTTCGATTCGATTCTTTTCGATTCAGGTCGATTGGAATCGATTGATTCTTTCGGTTCTATTCGATTCGATTCGATACGATTCTCTTCGATTCGATTCTTTTCGGTCTGTTCGATTCGATTCTTTTTCGATTCAGTTCGATTCGATTCTTTTGGACTCGATTCGATTCTTTGCGCTTTGATATGATTCGATTCGTTTCGACTTTTTTCGATTCGTGTCGATTCGAATCTATTCGATTCTTTTCTATTCAATTCGATTCGATTGATTCTTTCGATTCGATTCCATTCGATTCTATTCTTTTCGATTCGATACGATTCGATTCGATTCTTTTTGATTCGATTTTTTCGATTCGATTCTTTTCAATTTGATTCGATTCTTTTCAATTTGATTCTTTTCGATTCGATTCGATTCGCCCTCTTGTCCGTTTCGATTCGATTCTTTTTCGATTCGATTCGATTCGATTCTTTTTGTTTCGATATATTCTCTTCGATTCGATTCTTTTCGATTCGATTCGATTTGATACGATTCGCTTCTTTTCGATTCGATTCTTCTCGAATCGATTCAATTCAATTCGATTCTTTTCGATCGATTCTTTTCGATTTGATTCGATTCGATCATTTGGATTCCACTTGTTACATTTCGATTCGAATCTTTTCGATTCGATTCGATTCAATTCTTTTGGATTTCATTGGATTGATTTAGATAATTTTTGATTCGATTCGATTTTTTACCCTAGCTTCGATGTGATTCTACTCGATTCAATTCATTTCGATTCTTCTTGATTCAATTCTTTTCGATTCTTTTTGATTCGGTTTGATTCTTTTCGATTCCATTCGATTCTTTTCGATTCGATTTAATTGTTTTTGAATCCATTTGATTCGATTCGATTATTTTCGATTCGACTCGATTGGATTCGATTCGGTTCGATTATCGATTCGATTCAATTCCAATTATTTTTGATTCGACTCGACTCGATTTGATTATTTTTTATTCAATTCGATTCAATTATTTTCGATTCGATGCAATTCGATTCGATTCTTCTCATTTCAATTCAATTCGATTCTTTCGAATTCGATTCGATTCGATTCTTTGGTGTTTCGATTCGATCCTTTTCGATTTGAGTCAATTCTTTCAATTCGATTTGATATTCTTCGATTCAATTCTTTTCGATTCGATTCGATTCTTTTCGATTCGATTCGATTCCATTCGATTCGATTCTTTTCGATTCAATACGATTCGATCGATTCTTTCGATGCGAATCAATTCGATTCCATTCTTTTTGACTCGATTCGATTCGATCTTTAGATTTGATTTGATACGATTCTTTTCAATTCGATTTGATTCAATTCGATTCGTTTCGATTCTCTTTGATGTTTTTTGATTCGATCTTTTCAACCGATTTAATTCGATTCGATTCATTTCGATTTGATTCGATTCGAATTTTTCGATTCTATTCTTTTCAATTCGATTCTTTTCGATTCGATTCGATTCGATTTTTTTCTATTCGCTTCTTTCGATTCGATTCGATTCGCCTCTTTTCGGTTTCGATTCTATTCTTTTGGAATTCGATTTGATTCTTTCGTTTCGATTAGATTCTCTTCGATTCGATCTTTTCGATTCAGTTCTTTTCGATCGGTTTCGATTTGATTCTTCTCCATTCGATTCGATTCGATTCTTTTTCGATTCGATTCGATAAGATTCTTTTCGTTCGATTCCAATTCTATTCGATTCTATTCGATTCGATTCGATTCGATTATTTTCAGTTCGATTCTTTTCGTTTCGATTCGATTCTGCTCGATTCTTTTCGATTTGATTCGATTCGATCATTTGGATTCAATTTGTTACATTTCGATTCGATTCTTTTTCTATTCAGTTCGATTCGATTCTTTTGATTCAGTTCGATTCGATTCTTTTCAATTCGATTCGATTCGATTTCTTTTCGATTCGATATGATTCGATTCGATCAACTCAACTCGATTCTTTTCGATTCGATTTTTTCAATTCGATTCCTTTCAATTCGATTCGATTGGATTCTTTCGTTTCAATTAGATTCTTTTTGATTTTATTGATTCGAATCTTATCAATTCGATTCGGTACTGTTCGATTCGATTCTTTTCGATTCAGGTCGATTGGATCGATTCGATTCTTTCGGTTCTATTCGATTCGATTCGATACGATTCTCTTCGATTCGATTCTTTCGGTCTGTTCAATTCGATTCTTTTTCGATTCAGTTCGATTCGATTCTTTTGGATTCGATTCGATTCTTTGCGCTTTGATATGATTCGATTCGTTTCGACTTTTTTCGATTCGTGTCGATTCGAATCTATTCGATTCTTTTCTATTCAATTCGATTCGATTGATTCTTTTCGATTCGATTCCATTCGATTCTATTCTTTTCGATTCTTTTCGATCGATACGATTCGATTCGATTCTTTTTGATTCGATTTTTTCGATTCGATTCTTTTCAATTTGATTCGATTCTTTTCAATTTGATTCTTTTCGATTCGATTCGATTCGCCTCAGTCGTTTCGATTCGATTCTTTTTGATTCGATTCGATTCGATTCTTTTCGTTTCGATTCTATTCTCTTCGATTCGATTCTTTTCGATTCGATTCGATTTGATACGATTCGATTCTTTTCGATTCGATTCTTCTCGAATCGATTCATTTCAATTCGATTCTTTTCGATTCGATTCTTCTCGAATCGATTCATTTCAATTCGATTCTTTTCGATTCGATTCTTTTCGATTTGATTCGATTCGAACATTTGGATTCCACTTGTTACATTTCGATTCGAATCTTTTCGATTCGATTCGATTCAATTCTTTTGGATTTCATTGGATTGATTTAGATAATTTTTGATTCGATTCGATTCTTTTACCCTAGCTTCGATTGATTCTACTCGATTCAATTCATTTCGATTCTTCTTGATTCAATTCTTTTCGATTCTTTTTGATTCGGTTTGATTCTTTTCGATTCAATTCGATTCTTTTCGATTCGATTTAATTGTTTTTGAATCCATTTGATTCGATTCGATTATTTTCGATTCGACTCGATTGGATTCGATTCGGTTCGATTATCGATTCGATTCAATTCCAATTATTTTTGATTCGACTCGATTTGATTATTTTTTATTCAATTCGATTCAATTATTTTCGATTCGATGCAATTCGATTCGATTCTTCTCATTTCAATTCAATTCGATTCTTTCGAATTCGATTCGATTCGATTCTTTGTGTTTCGATTCGATTCTTTTCGATTTGAGTCAATTCTTTTCAATTCGATTTGATATTCTTCGATTCGATTCTTTTCGATTCGATTCTTTTCTATTCGATTCGTTTCGTTTCGATTCTTCGATTCGATTCGATTCGATTCTTTTCGATTCAATACGATTCGATCGATTCTTTTCAATGCGAATCAATTCGATTCCATTCTTTTTGATTCGATTCGATTCGATTCGATTATTTTTATTATTTTTTTATTTTTATTATTTATGATAGTCACAGAGAGAAAGAGAGAGAGGGGCAGAGACATAGGCAGTGGGAGAAGCAGGCTCCATGCACCGGGAGCCCGACATGGGATTCGATCCCGGGTCTCCAGGATCGCGCCCTGGGCCAAAGGCAGGCGGTAAACCGCTGCACCACCCAGGGATCCCGATTCGATTCTTTTAGATTTGATTTGATACGATTCTTTTCAATTCGATTTGATTCGATTCGTTTCGATTCTCTTTGATGTTTTTTGATTCGATCTTTTCAACCGATTTAATTCGATTCGATTCATTTCGATTCGAATGTTTCGATTCTATTCTTTTTAATTCGATTCTTTTCGATTCGATTCGATTCGATTTTTTTCTATTCGCTTCTTTTCGATTCGATTCGATTCGCCTCTTTTCGTTTCGATTCTATTGTTTTGGATTCGATTTGATTCCTTTCGTTTCGATTAGATTCTCTTCGATTCGATTCTTTTCGATTCAGTTCTTTTCGATTCGGTTCGATTTGATTCTTCTCCATTCGATTCGATTCGATTCGATAAGATTCTTTTCGTTCGATTCAATTCTGTTCGATTCGATTCGATTCGATTCGATTCGATTATTTTCAGTTCGATTCTTTTCGTTTCGATTCGATTCTGCTCGATTCTTTTCGATTTGATTCGATTCGATCATTTGGATTCAATTTGTTACATTTCGATTCGATTCTTTTCTATTCAGGTCGATTCGATTCTTTTTGATTCAGTTCGATTCAATTCTTTTCAACTCAATTCGATTCGGTTCGATTCTTTTCGATTCGATATGATTCGATTCGATTCAACTCAACTCGATTCTTTTCGATTCGATTTTTTCGATTCGATTCCTTTCAATTCGATTCGATTGGATTCTTTTCGTTTCAATTAGATTCTTTTCGATTTTACTTGATTCGAATCTTATCAATTCGATTCGGTACTGTTCGATTCGATTCTATTCAATTCAATTCGATTGGAATCGATTCTTTTCGATTCAATTCGATTCGATTCGATACGATTCTTTTCGATTGTATTCGATTCGATTCTTTTCGGTTCCTTCGATTCGATTCTTTTCGATTCAATTCGATATGATTCGATTCTTTTCGATTCCATTCGATTCTTTTCTATTCGATTCGATTCGATTATTTTCGATTCAATTCGGTTTGATTCGATTATTTTCAACTCAATTCGATCGACTCGGTTCAGTTATTTTCGATTCGATTCGATTCGATTATTTTCGATTCGATAAGATTACTTTCGATTCGATTATTTTCGATTCGATTTCATTATTTTCAATTCAATTCATTTCGATGTTTTTCGATTCGATTCAATGCGAATCAACTATTTTCTATTAGATTCGCTTCAATTATTTTCTTTTTTTTCTAAATTTTTTATTTATTTATGATAGTCACAGAGAGAGAGAGAGAGGCAGAGATAGGCAGAGGGAGAAGCAAGCTCCAAGCACCGGGAGCCCTATGTGGGATTTGATCCCGGGTCTCCAGGATTGCGTCCTGGGCCAAAGGCAGGCACTAAACCGCTGCCCCTCCAGGAATCCCCGCTTCAATTATTTTCGATTTGATTTGATTCGGTTATTTTCAATTCGATTCCATTTGATTATTTTCATTTCGGTTCGGTACGATTCGATTCTATTATTTCGATTCGATTCGTTTCGTATCCATTCGAATCGTTTTGATTCCTTTCGGTTTTCGATTTGAATCGATTCTTTTCTTTTCGATTCGATTCTTTTCTATTCGGTTTGATTTTTTTGATTTGAATCGACTCGATTCTTTTTGATTCAAGTATATAAGATTCGATCCGATTCTTTTCGATTCAAATCGATACGATTCTTTTCGATTTGATTCGATTCGTTTTGATTCGACTCGATTCTTTTTCGATTCAATTCTTTTCGATTCAATGAAATACGGTTCTATTCTTTTCGATTCGATTTGATTTGATTCTTTTTGATTCCATACGATTCGATTTGATTCTTTTCGATTTGATTCGATTCAACTCGATACTTTTCAAATCGATCATTTCGATCGATTCGATTCGATTCTTTTCATTTCGATTCGATTCTTTTCGATTTGATTCAATTCTTTTCAATTCGATTCGATTCGATTCTTTTCGTTTCGATTTGATTCTCTTCTATTTTATTTATTATTCGATTCATTTCAATTAGATTCGATACTGTTCGATTCGATTCTTTTCGATTCAGGTCGATTGGAATCGATTCGATTCTTTCGGTTCTATTCGATTCGATTCGATACGATTCTCTTCGATTCGATTCTTTTCGGTCTGTTCGATTCGATTCTTTTCGATTCAGTTCGATTCGATTCTTTTGGACTCGATTCGATTCTTTGCGCTTTGATATGATTCGATTCGTTTCGACTTTTTTCGATTCGTGTCGATTCGAATCTATTCGATTCTTTTCTATTCAATTCGATTCGATTGATTCTTTTCGATTCGATTCCATTCGATTCTATTCTTTTCGATTCTTTTCGATTCGATACGATTCGATTCGATTCTTTTTGATTCGATTTTTTTTCGATTCGATTCTTTTCAATTTGATTCTTTTCGATTCGATTCGATTCGCCTCTTGTTTTCGATTCGATTCTTTTTGATTCGATTCGATTCGATTCTTTTTGTTTCGATTATTTCTCTTCGATTCGATTCTTTTCGATTCGATTCGATTCTTTTCGATTCGATTCTTCTCGAATCGATTCAATTCAATTCGATTCTTTTCGATTCGATTCTTTTCGATTTGATTCGATTCGATCATTTGGATTCCACTTGTTACATTTCGATTCGAATCTTTTCGATTCGATTCGATTCAATTCTTTTGGATTTCATTGGATTGATTAGATAATTTTTGATTCGATTCGATTTTTTACCCTAGCTTCGATGTGATTCTACTCGATTCAATTCATTTCGATTCTTCTTGATTCAATTCTTTTCGATTCTTTTTGATTCGGTTTGATTCTTTTCGATTCCATTCGATTCTTTTCGATTCGATTTAATTGTTTTTGAATCCATTTGATTCGATTCGATTATTTTCGATTCGACTCGATTGGATTCGATTCGGTTCGATTATCGATTCGATTCAATTCCAATTATTTTTGATTCGACTCGATTTGATTATTTTTTATTCAATTCGATTCAATTATTTTCGATTCGATGCAATTCGATTCGATTCTTCTCATTTCAATTCAATTCGATTCTTTCGAATTCGATTCGATTCGATTCTTTGTGTTTCGATTCGATTCTTTTCGATTTGAGTCAATTCTTTTCAATTCGATTTGATATTCTTCGATTCGATTCTTTTCGATTCGATTCTTTTCGATTCGATTCGTTTCGATTCGATTCTTCGATTCGATTCGATTCGATTCTTTTCGATTCAATACGATTCGATCGATTCTTTTCAATGCGAATCAATTCGATTCCATTCTTTTTGATTCGATTCGATTCGATTCGATTATTTTTATTTATTTTTTTATTTTTATTATTTATGATAGTCACAGAGAGAAAGAGAGAGAGGGGCAGAGACATAGGCAGTGGGAGAAGCAGGCTCCATGCACCGGGAGCCCGACATGGGATTCGATCCCGGGTCTCCAGGATCGCGCCCTGGGCCAAAGGCAGGCGGTAAACCGCTGCACCACCCAGGGATCCCGATTCGATTCTTTTAGATTTGATTTGATACGATTCTTTTCAATTCGATTTGATTCGATTCGTTTCGATTCTCTTTGATGTTTTTTGATTCGATCTTTTCAACCGATTTAATTCGATTCGATTCATTTCGATTCGAATGTTTCGATTCTTTTTTTTAATTCGATTCTTTTCGATTCGATTCGATTCGATTTTTTTCTTTCGCTTCTTTTCGATTCGATTCGATTCGCCTCTTTTCGTTTCGATTCTATTGTTTTGGATTCGATTTGATTCCTTTCGTTTCGATTAGATTCTCTTCGATTCGATTCTTTTCGATTCAGTTCTTTTCGATTCGGTTCGATTTGATTCTTCTCCATTCGATTCGATTCGATTCGATAAGATTCTTTTCGTTCGATTCAATTCTGTTCGATTCTTCGATTCGATTCGATTCGATTATTTTCAGTTCGATTCTTTTCGTTTCGATTCGATTCTGCTCGATTCTTTTCGATTTGATTCGATTCGATCATTTGGATTCAATTTGTTACATTTCGATTCGATTCTTTTCTATTCAGGTCGATTCGATTCTTTTTGATTCAGTTCGATTCAATTCTTTTCAACTCAATTCGATTCGGTTCGATTCTTTTCGATTCGATATGATTCGATTCGATTCAACTCAACTCGATTCTTTTCGATTCGATTTTTTCGATTCGATTCCTTTCAATTCGATTCGATTGGATTCTTTTCGTTTCAATTAGATTCTTTTCGATTTTACTTGATTCGAATCTTATCAATTCGATTCGGTACTGTTCGATTCGATTCTATTCAATTCAATTCGATTGGAATCGATTCTTTTCGATTCAATTCGATTCGATTCGATACGATTCTTTTCGATTGTATTCGATTCGATTCTTTTCGGTTCTCTTCGATTCGATTCTTTTCGATTCAATTCGATATGATTCGATTCTTTTCGATTCCATTCGATTCTTTTCTATTCGATTCGATTCGATTATTTTCGATTCAATTCGGTTTGATTCGATTATTTTCAACTCAATTCGATCGACTCGGTTCAATTATTTTCGATTCGATTCGATTCGATTATTTTCGATTCGATAAGATTACTTTCGATTCGATTATTTTCGATTCGATTTCATTATTTTCAATTCAATTCATTTCGATGTTTTTCGATTCGATTCAATGCGAATCAACTATTTTCTATTAGATTCGCTTCAATTATTTTCTTTTTTTTCTAAATTTTTTATTTATTTATGATAGTCACAGAGAGAGAGAGAGGCAGAGATAGGCAGAGGGAGAAGCAAGCTCCAAGCACCGGGAGCCCTATGTGGGATTTGATCCCGGGTCTCCAGGATCGCGCCCTGGGCCAAAGGCAGGCACTAAACCGCTGCCCCTCCCAGGAATCCCCGCTTCAATTATTTTCGATTTGATTTGATTCGGTTATTTTCAATTCGATTCCATTTGATTATTTTCATTTCGGTTCGGTACGATTCGATTCTATTATTTTCGATTCGATTCGTTTCGTATCCATTCGAATCGTTTTGATTCCTTTCGGTTTTCGATTTGAATCGATTCTTTTCTTTTCGATTCGATTCTTTTCTATTCGGTTTGATTTTTTTGATTTGAATCGACTCGATTCTTTTTGATTCAAGTATATAAGATTCGATCCGATTCTTTTCGATTCAAATCGATACGATTCTTTTCGATTTGATTCGATTCGTTTTGATTCGACTCGATTCTTTTCGATTCAATTCTTTTCGATTCAATGAAATACGGTTCTATTCTTTTCGATTCGATTTGATTTGATTCTTTTTGATTCCATACGATTCGATTTGATTCTTTTCGATTTGATTCGATTCAACTCGATACTTTTCAAATCGATCATTTCGATCGATTCGATTCGATTCTTTTCATTTCGATTCGATTCTTTTCGATTTGATTCAATTCTTTTCAATTCGATTCGATTCGATTCTTTTCGTTTCGATTTGATTCTCTTCTATTTTATTTGATTCGATTCATTTCAATTAGATTCGATACTGTTCGATTCGATTCTTTTCGATTCAGGTCGATTGGAATCGATTCGATTCTTTCGGTTCTATTCGATTCGATTCGATACGATTCTCTTCGATTCGATTCTTTTCGGTCTGTTCGATTCGATTCTTTTCGATTCAGTTCGATTCGATTCTTTTGGACTCGATTCGATTCTTTGCGCTTTGATATGATTCGATTCGTTTCGACTTTTTTCGATTCGTGTCGATTCGAATCTATTCGATTCTTTTCTATTCAATTCGATTCGATTGATTCTTTTCGATTCGATTCCATTCGATTCTATTCTTTTCGATTCTTTTCGATTCGATACGATTCGATTCGATTCTTTTTGATTCGATTTTTTCGATTCGATTCTTTTCAATTTGATTCTTTTCGATTCGATTCGATTCGCCTCTTGTCGTTTCGATTCGATTCTTTTTGATTCGATTCGATTCGATTCTTTTTGTTTCGATTATATTCTCTTCGATTCGATTCTTTTCGATTCGATTCGATTCTTTTCGATTCGATTCTTCTCGAATCGATTCAATTCAATTCGATTCTTTTCGATTCGATTCTTTTCGATTTGATTCGATTCGATCATTTGGATTCCACTTGTTACATTTCGATTCGAATCTTTTCGATTCGATTCGATTCAATTCTTTTGGATTTCATTGGATTGATTTAGATAATTTTTGATTCGATTCGATTCTTTTACCCTAGCTTCGATGTGATTCTACTCGATTCAATTCATTTCGATTCTTCTTGATTCAATTCTTTTCGATTCTTTTTGATTCGGTTTGATTCTTTTCGATTCCATTCGATTCTTTTCGATTCGATTTAATTGTTTTTGAATCCATTTGATTCGATTCGATTATTTTCGATTCGACTCGATTGGATTCGATTCGGTTCGATTATCGATTCGATTCAATTCCAATTATTTTTGATTCGACTCGATTTGATTATTTTTTTCAATTCGATTCAATTATTTTCGATTCGATGCAATTCGATTCGATTCTTCTCATTTCAATTCAATTCGATTCTTTCGAATTCGATTCGATTCGATTCTTTGTGTTTCGATTCGATTC
>NW_023330668.1:40202-109655 GCF_011100685.1 Canis lupus familiaris | reverse complement strand
GTGGGGCTTTCTAGGACATTAAGCTGTAAACTTTTGTTTGTTTTGTTGTTTTTTCCTGTAACTGAAGTAATGTAAATTTCAGCTCTTCTTCACAGGGACCTGGGATGGCTGGTCTTGTTCGAACACTGAACTTAAAGTAGAAAGGCCTTCATTTTCTCGGCCTCCTTGCAGCCAGTCCCCATCCTAGCATAGCTCTTTCCCCTTCCCTGGAGCTCCTAAGAGAGCAATTGCAAATGACCTCAGCTTGGCAGCCTGTGTTGGGAGACAGGCCCAAGGATTTGGGATCAGGAAGACCTGGGGCCATGGGCGTCCCAGCTGTGCAGGGGATTCGATGCTGCAGACTCTATTTCCCTAAGGCTATCTTGACAACTGACTTTGTACATAGAAAAGCTATCCTTTATCTTTAAAAGATGAGGAGCGAGTCAAAGTTATTTTTCCTCTGCCCATCTAATTGCTCAGATTCCAATCTGAGACGTATTTCCTGTTACTAAGAATAATTTACTATCCGTTTAGTACTATGGTTAAAATATTCTGACACAAGTAATTCAGAGGAAGGATGAGGGTTTCTCATCTCTTTATTTCACAGCTCAGTCACTCATCAAGAAATGAGTCAATTTTCAAAATTAAATCTTATTTATTAGGAAAAAAAACAAAGATTTATAGGGAATTGAGGGAATTTATAGGGAAATTGAGAAGATAGTACAGAGCATTCGCATGCATTGGCACTCAATTTCTCCAATTATTGATATCTTATATTAGTACGGTACAAATATGAGCTAATGAATCAATATTAAAATATTCGCATTAACCAAAGACCATACTTTATTCAGATTTCCTTAGCTTTTGCTAAGTTACCATCCCTCATATCACATTCCATTTGCCTCCTGTTTTCTTAGGCTCCTCTGGATTGTAACAGTCTTTCAGCCTTTCCTTGTTGTTGTTGAACTGGAACACGTTGAGAAGTAGAGTATTTTGTAAAATTTCCCTCAGTTGGGACATGTCTGTTGTTTATCTCATGACTGAACTGTTTTTGTGGATTATATACAGAGATATACTGCCATTTTCATTATATCATATAAAGGATAGATACTATCAACATGATTTATCAGTCTTGGTATCGATCTGATCATCTTGCTGAGGTAGTGTTTGTCAGCTTTCTCCGTAGTAAAGTGATTCTTTTATTATTATTATTATTATTATTATATTATCATTATTATTTTAGGTTTTTCATAATATATTTTGCAGAAGGAAGTTACTATGTGTTTTCCACACATAAGAGTGGGAAGCTATGCTCATGAACTTGAGTGTGGTATGTCTGCACGAATTGTTTGAAATTCTTCTACATGGGAGATTTCTCTTCCTTCTGAGTTTGTTTGTTTCTTTTTCAAAGATGTTATTTATTTATATGAGAGAGAGAGAGAGGAGAAAAAGCATTAGCAAGAGGGGCAGAGGGAGAGGGAGAAGCAGGTTCCCTGCTAAACAGGGAGCCTGCCTTGGGACCTGGATCATGATCTGAGCCTAATGCAGAAGCTTAACTGACTGAGCCACCCAGGTGCCACTCCTTTCTTTCTTTCTTTCTTTCTTTCTTTCTTTCTTTCTTTCTTTCTTTCTTTCTTTCTTTCTTTCTTCTTCTTCTTTCTTTTTTCTTTCTTTCTTTCTTTCTTTCTATTTCTTTCTTCTTTATTTATTTCTTTCTTTTATTTTAATAATAATTTTATTTTTATTGGTGTTCAATTTGCCAGCATACAGAATAACACCCAGTGCTCATCCCGTCAAGTGCCCCCCTCAGTGCCCATCACACATTCACCCCCACCACCCCGCCCTCCTCCCCTTCCATCACCCCTAATTCATTTCCCTGAGTTAGGAGTCTTTTTTTTAAATTTTATTTATGATAGTCACACACACAGAGAGAGAGAAAGAGAGGCAGAGACATAGGCAGAGGGAGAAGCAGGCTCCATGCATCGGCAACCCGATGTGGGATTCGATCCCGGGTCTCCAGGATCGCACCCTGGGCCAAAGGCAGGCACTAAACCGCTGCACCACCCAGGGATCCCCTGAGTTAGTAGTCTTTATGTTCTGTCTCCCTTTCTGATATTCCCACACATTTCTTCTCCGTTCCCTTATATTCCCTTTCACTATTATCTATATTCCCCAAATGAATGAGAACATACAATGTTTGTCCTTCTCTGATTGACTTACTTCACTCAGCATAATACCTTCCAGTTCCATTCACGTTGAAGCAAATGGTGGGTATTTGTCATTTTTAATGGCTGAGCAAGGCCCATCTGTTCTCTCTCTTCATCTTCTGAGTCTCCTAAGATATGAATGTTATTTTTTAATAAGTGGCTGACTTCCCTACGTCTGTCTCTGTGGTCCATAACCTTTCTTGTTTTTATGGCTTCCACGTGGGACTGCATCTCAGTTATAGCATTTTTAACGTTGGCCTGACTAGATTTTAGTTGTTTTACTTCTACAGTAAGGGATTCTCTAGTTTTCTTCTGTGCTCTTTATCCAGCCCAGCTGCTATCTTTATAATCATTGTTTTAAAATGTAGTTAGACATCATATATGTGTATTGATGGACTTCCTGGCTGTGAGTACTATCTCATGTTATTTTATGGAGGTGAATTTCTCCATTTCATTACCTTTTCCAGAAAAGAGAGAGGGAAGAAAAAGAAAAACCAAGGAAAACAATAACAACTGCTCTCCAAAAAAAAACACCAGATTATTTTGGCCTGCATTTCAAAAGATTCTAAACCCCAAATATGAAACACAATTAAAGTACCATGAAAGTAAAATTAAGAAATATATAAGGTAAAAAAAAGAAAGAAAGAAATATATAAGGTACATACATAAAATTAAAATAAGTCAATTAACAAAAAAATCAAGGAAAATAAATGACAATAAAGCACAAAGTACAAAGGAAGCTATATCCTACTTTCCAGGCAGAGCTGAATCTATGCATCCTCTGTGGTCCGACAAATTGGTGGCAGTGAGTGGTCTGTGCAGGGTCTGGGGATGGGCTCTGGCGCTGATTATCAGGTGCACATCTGTGTGGTAGATGCACCTGCGGGGTCAGAGGTGGGGTGGGCATCAGCACCTCTGGCCTCCAGTGAGCGGCACAGTGCTGCTCCTTGAGACCCGCCCCTGATTGGCCAGGATGCGGGTGGGGTCTCTGGGTCCTCTGGCTCTGGGGCTGAGCATCCTGCCCCCCAGTCTGCATGGGCCTCCACAGAAGAGCTCCCAAGCCCCTGGGTCTCCGCCGATTCTCTCAGAACCCTGCATTTACTCTACCTGCGTCTGAGCTTCTTTTGGCTTTGTTTTTTTTATCTCAGAGTGTTGTGCCCAAGATTGTGAATCCGAGAAACCACCGAGAAGCCGACACTGATGCAAACACATGAGGGTTTATTTACAAGCTAGAGCTTGTGTGCAAGTATACCAGACAGAGTGGAGCAGGGACTTGGACCCCGAGGTGGGTTTTAGCTTAGTATTAAGGGCTGGCTAAAGGGACCTCCAGAAGGGGTGGAGCAATTCCTCAAGTTCTGTTTACATTTTGATATGGGACATTCAAGGGCATTGAGCTCTGTTCTCATTCTAATAGAGGCTTCCTGTCCTGGCCTTGACTCAGTTTTGTTTCTATTGTGGGGCTTTCTAGGACATTAAGCTGTAAACTTTTGCTTTTTCCGGTAACTGAAGTAATGTTAATTTCAGCTGTTCTTCACAGGGACCTGGGATAGCTGGACTTGTGCTAACACTGAATTTAAATTGGAATGGCCTTAATTTTCTAGGCCTCCATGCTTCCAGTAACATCCTATCTAGCTCCTTCCCCCTTCCCCAGAGCTCCTAAGAGAGCAATTGCAAATGACCTCAGCGTGGCAGCCTGTGTTGGGGGACAGGCCCAGGGATTTGGAATCAGGAAGACCTGGGGCACGGGCTTCCCAGATGTGCAGGGGGATTCGATGCTGCAGACTCTTATTCCCTAAGGCTATCTTGACAATAGACTTTGTACATAAAAAAGCTCTCCTTTGTCTTTAAAAGATGAAGAGCGAGTCAAAGCATTTTTTCTCTGCCCATCTGGTTGCTCAGATTCCAATCTGAGACATATTTCCTGTTAATAAGGATAATTTACTATCCGTGGTACTATGGTCAAAATATTCTGACACAAGTAATTCAGAGGGATGAGGGTTTCTCATCTCTTTCTTCACAGCTCAGTCACTCATCAGGAAATGCATCTTTATCGATTTGGAAAGAACTGAGAGACATTATTACCAATGGTCCTATTATTTATGTGAAGGATCCTTCCCTGAGATTCTTCCCCTGTTTCAACTGACACTGAAACACATTGAACTCTTTGGAAGTCAAATGTCAAGGAAATAAATGTTATGCATTGCTAATTTTAAATGCACTTGCAATATGGTGTCTATTATACTAGAAGTATTTTTATCTGATTTTTGCTATTTATTATCCTTTCCTGCTTTTCAGGTTGAGGAGGCATTATACGTGTTCTTAAGTGTTTTTCTTTCCTTTGATCTAAAATTCTTAATTGTTTCCATCAAAGGAACTCTTTAAGAATAAGGAAAAAGTTAATTCAACGATTCTTAAAATGTCTTCACACTTGGAGCCTGGTTCATTTAAGTCAATTTTCAAAATAAATCTTATTTATTAGGAAAAAAACAAAGATTTATAGGGAAACTGAGAAGATACTACAGAGCATTCGCATGCACTTGCACTCAATTTCTCCAATTATTGATATCTTATATTAGTACGGTACAAATATGAGCTAATGAATCAATATTAAAAAATTAGCATTAAACAAAGACAAAAAAAAAAACAAAGACCATAGTTTATTCAGATTTCCTTAGTTTTTGCTAAGTTACCAATCCTCAAATCACATTCCATTTGTCCTCTTTCCTTAGGCTCATCTGGATTGTGACAGTCTTTCAGCCTTTTCTTGTTGTTGAACTGGAACACTTTGACAAGTAGAGTATTTTGTAAAATTTCCCTCAGTTGGGACATGTCTGTTGTTTATCTCATGACTGAACTGTTTTTGTGGATTATATACAGAGATATACTGCCATTTTCATTATATCATATAAAGGATAGATACTATCAACATGATTTATCAGTCTTGGTATCGATCTGATCATCTTGCTGAAGTAGTGTTTGTCAGCTTTCTCAGTAGTAAACTGATCTTTATTATTATTATTAATTATTATTATTATATTATCATTATTATTTTAAGGTTTTCATATTATATTTTGTAGATGGAAGTTACTATGTGTATTCCACACTTAAGAGTGGGAAGCTATGCTCATGAACTTGAGGGTGGAATGTCTTCACAAATTGTTTGAAATTATTCTACATGGGCAAGTTCTCTTCCTTGTGGATTTGTTTGTTTGTTTCTTTTTCAAAGATGTTATTTATTTGAGAGAGAGAGTAGAGATAAAGCATGAGTGAGAGGGGAAGAGGGAGAGGGAGAAGCAGGTTCTCTGTTGAACAGGGAGCCTGCCTTGGGACCTGGATCATGATCTGAGCCTAAGGCAGAAGCTTAACTGACAGAGCCACACAGGTGCCACTCTTCCTTCCTTCCTTCCTTCCTTCCTTCCTTCCTTCCTTCCTTCCTTCCTTCCTTCTTTCTTTCTTTCTTTCTTTCTTTCTTTCTTTTTCTTTCTTTCTTTTCTTTCTTTTCAATACAGCAACATCTGAGGAATTCTTCCCTCAGATGGGAGCTACATACTAACTTCCAAACCTGAGAACCTACCTGAAAGCTCACTCTCGGGAACTTCCCTCTCGGAGTTGTGTCTCGAGGTGCAGTAAACCGGTATTCATGGAACATCCTGAATTACAATGCTGCCACGTTCTCATGCCCATCAGAACGCAGTTAGTAGAAAGCTGGCCTCCAGGCATGTCTCCTTTGAAAGCTGAGCTCAGGGCAGGAGCCTCCCACATCCTGCCTGCCCGTAGTCGTAGCTGCTAACATCCTTATATTAGGTGTTCGGAGAGGTTGGAGAAATGCAGTGGAAGTGTCAGGACTGTACTCATATGTATCTGAGTTCAATAGAGCGATTTCCAATATCCATGTTCAATTAGAGTGTAGCTCCTGTATACCTCGTCTCGATTAGTGTCTAGCAGACATTGGCCTGCAAAGCAAACACACTTCTGCGAGTTCAACTTATGGCCTGTACCTCCCCCATCTTGACTGCCTGTATGTTCCACGTCCACAGCATTTCGTTGTATCCGGGACAGTAGCGGAGTGAAAACGACATGTCTCCCTTGTAAATTTTGTGCGTAGCAGACAGCTGCCATCAAGGCATGCACGCTCCTTTGGATTGAGCTTATGGCTTGTATTTCCACATGCTGACGGCCTGTATGCTTCACTTCCAAAGGATTTCGTCCAATACGGGACGCAAGTTTTGCGAGAGGCAAGTGTCTCTTAGTTCCATCCAGCGACTTCTGAGGAATTCCTCCCTCAGAGGGGTGCTACATACTAACTTCCAAACCTGAGTACCTAGCTGAAAGCTCTCTCTCTGCGGAATTTCCTTCTGCGAGATGAGCTTACACGCAGTCCTTCCCAGTTCCACACTGCCTGCAGATGCAGTTATGAACATCCTCACTAGACAGGTTTTCAGAAGCTCATGGGACACAAGGGCCAGCTGTAGGCTTCAAGGTTGTGTCTCCAGGTGCAGTAAAGCGGTATTCATTGTAAGCATACCTCCTTACAATGCTGTCACGTTCTCATGGCCATCAGAACGAGCTAGTAGAAAGCTGGCTTCTAGGCATGCTTACTTTTGAGAGCTAAGCTCAGGTCAGGACCCTCCCTCATCCTTCAGCCTATAGAGGTAACTGCTAATATGCTTATGTTAGGTGCTGGGAGAGGGCGGCGAAATGCTTGTGGAAGTGTCAGGCCTGTACTCACGATTATCTGAGTTGAATACAGCGATTTCACATGGGCTTCTTCAAAGAGTGTAGCCAGTTTCTAACTCCCATGTACAACTGGGTAGCAGACATCTGCCTCCCAGGCGTACACACTTTTGAGAGTTGAGTTTATGGCCTGTATTTCTCACATCCTGCCTGCAGGTACCCTTCGCTGCAAACAGGCCTAGGCTCGAGACGTGACGGAATTGTTGTGAGAGGTAAGTGGAAAGTCCTGGCACACAAGACTAGTGCCTCCCAGCTCAATCCAGCGATTCCCAGTAATTCCTGTCTTAGACAGGTGCTACATACTAAGTTCCATACGACAAAAGCTAGCTGAACCCCGAGTCCAAAAGCATCTCTCTTCCAAGAGTTGAGTTCACACCCAGTCCCTCACAGTTCCACACTGCCTGCAGAATGAGTTTTGAACATCTTCACCTGAGACGTTTGTCAGAAGCTTATGAGACGCAAGTGGAATAATGCTGGCCTGGAAGGTATCTCCAGGTGCAGGAGAGTGGTATTCTTCGAACCTCCTGTGTTAGAAGACTGCTATGGTCTCACGGCCATTAGAACGAAGCTAGTGGAAAACTGGCTTCTAGCCTTGCTCACTTGTGAGATCTGAGCTCAGGGCAGGACCCTCCCGAATCCTGGCTGCCCATAGTCATAGCTGCTAACATCCTTAAGTGAGGTGTTGGGAGATTTGGAGAAATGCCAGTGGAAGTGTAAGGACTCTACTCACGTGTATCTGAGTTCAATACAGGGATTGCCAATGTCCTTGTTCAATTAGAGTGTAGCTCGGGTATACCTCGCCTCGATAAGTGTCTAGCAGACATCGGCCTGCAAAGCGTACACACTTCTGAGAGTTGAGCTTATGGCCTGTACCTCCCGATCCTGACTGCATGGACGTTCCACTTCCACAGCATTTGGTGTATGCAGGAGAGGAGCGGAGTGAGAACCAAGTGTCTGCCTTGTCAATTTCGCGCCTAGCAGACAGCTGCCTCCCAGGCATGCACACTCCTTTGGATTGAGCTTAGGACTTGAACCTCCCACAGGTTGACCGCCTGTACGCTATGCTTCTAAAGGATTTCGTTCGATACGGGATGCAAGTTTTGTGAGAGGCAAGTGTCTCTTAGCTCCATCCAGCGAATTCTGAGGAATTCCTCCCTCAGATGGGATCTCCATACTAACTTTGAAACCTGAGTACCTGGCTGAAAGCTCTCTCTCTGGGGAACTTCCCTTTCAGAGATGAGCTGACACGCGGTCCTTCCCAGTTCCACACTGCCTGCAGATGCAGTTACGAAAATCCCCACTAAACATGTTTGTCCGAAGCTCATGGGATGCAAGGGCCAGCTGCAGGCTTCAATGGTTGTGTCTCCAGGTGCAGTAGAGCAGTATTCATGGAACGTCCTGCCTTACAATGCTGCTACGTTCTCACGGCCATCCGAACGAGCTAGTAAAAAGCTGGCTTCTAGGCATGTTTCCTTCTGAGAGCTGAGCTCATGGAAGGACCCTCCCACATCCTGCCTGCCCATACACGTACCTGCTAATATGCTTATGTTAGGTGCTGGGAGAGGTCGGTGAAATGCATGTGGAAGTTTCAGACCCGTACTCCCGATTATCTGAATTGAATACAGCGATTTCAAACGGCCTTCTTCAAAGAGTGTAGCTAGTTTCTAACTCCCATGAATGAGTGGGTAGCAGACATCTGCTTCCCAGGCGTACACACTTTTGAGAGTTGAGCTTATGGCCTGTATTTCCCACATCCTGCCTGCAGGTACACTTCACTGCTAAAAGGCCTAGGCTCGATGCATGACTGAAGTGTTGTGAGAGGTAAGTGGAAAGTCCCGGCACACAAGACTAGTGCCTCCAAGCTCAATCCAGCGACTTCCTAGTAATTCCTGTCTTAGACAGGTGCTACATACTAATTTCCATACTTGAGAAGCTAGCTGAACCCCGAGTCCTAAAGAGTCTCTCTTCTGAGAGTTGAGCTCACACCCAGTCCCTCACAGTTCCCACTGCCTGCAGAATGAGTTTTGATCATCTTCACCAGAGCCGTTTGTCAGAAGCTTGTGAGATGCAAGTGGAATAATGCAGGCTTGGAAGGTGTCTCCAGGTGCAGGAGAGTGGTAATCTTGGAACCTCCTGAATTAGAATACTGCTACATTCTCACTGCCATAAGAACACAGCTAGTTGAAAGCTGACTTCTAGACATGCTTCTTTGTACGAGCTGAGGTCAGGGCAGGACCGTCCTGCATCCTGACTTCCTGTAGACATAAGTCCTAGCATCTTTATGTTAGGTGCTGGAAGAGGTTGTGTGAAAAGCATGTGGAAGTGACAGGCCTGACTCACATATATCTGAGTTAAATGCAGCGATTTCCAACGTCCTTATTTAATTAGAGTGTACCTCGGTTCTACCTCCCATCAATAAGTGTCTAGCAGACATCTGCCTGTAAAGCATACACACTTCTGAGAGTTGAAATTATGCCCTGTACCTCCCACATGCTGACTGCAGGTACACTTCGCTCCTATCAGGCCTAGGCTTGAATCGTGACAGAAGGGTTGTGAGAGGTTAGTGCAAGGTGCCGGTCCACGCGCCTAGTGTTTCCAAGCCCAATCCAGAGATATGTGAGGAGCTGCACTCTACGATTGGTGCTACATAGTAAGTCCCATACATGAGAAGCTAGTGGAATGCAGTGTCCAAAGGGTACTTTCTTCTGAGACTTGAGCTCATCTCCAGTCCCTCACAGTTCCACATGGCCTTCAGATGAAATTTCGAACATCTTCACTAGACGTGTTGGTCAGAAGCTCATAGGACAAAAGGAGGTAGCTGCAGGCTTCAATGTTTGTGTCTCTAGGTGCAGTAGAGTGGTATACATGGAACCTCTTGACTTACAATGTAGCTACATTCTCACGGCCATATGAACGCAGCTAGTGGAAAGGTGCATTTGAGGCATGCTGCTGAGGATCAGAGTCACCCATTCCAGGTAATGCCCAGGTGGGGCCAGAGTCATCTGGTACAGAAGAGGCCAAAGTGTGGACAAGAGTTACCGGGTCCAGGTGAGGCCAACCTGCAGGCCATGCAGAGGAACCATGTCCCGATGATGCCCAGGTATGGACCAGAGTTACCAGGTCCAGGTGAGGCCAGCCTGTAGGCCATGCAGTGGAACCATGTCCCGATGATGCCCAGGTAGGGACCAGAGTCACCAGGTCCAGATGAGGCCCAGATGGGGAGCATATTCACTAGGTCCAGGTGAGGCCCAGTTGAGGACCAGAGTCACCAGGTCTGGTTGAGGCCTAGAGGGGTACCAGAATCACCTGGTCCAGGTGACATCCAGATGGGGACCAGAGTCACCAGGTCAGGGTGAGGCCCAGAGAGTTTCCAGAGTCATCAGGTCCAGGTGAGGCTCAGGTGTGGAACAGAGTAACCAGGTACCGATGATGCCCAGGTGAGGACCAGAGTCACCAGATCTGGGTGACGTGCAGATAGGATCAGAGTCACCAGTTCCAGGTGAGGCCAAGAAGGAGTCCACAGCAATCAGGTCCAGGTGGAGAACAAAGTCACCAGGACTGGGTGAGGCCCAGATGGGGACCAGATT
Organism: Canis lupus familiaris; assembly: GCF_011100685.1. Classification (NCBI taxonomy): domain Eukaryota; kingdom Metazoa; phylum Chordata; class Mammalia; order Carnivora; family Canidae; genus Canis; species Canis lupus. The sequence goes on along the minus strand of NW_023330668.1, from coordinate 99,148 downwards.
CACCAGGTCCAGGTGAGGCCCAGGTGGTGACCAGAGTCCCCGGGTCTGGGTGAGGACCAGGTAAGGACCAGATTCACCAGGTCCAAGAGGCCCACGTGGGGACCTGACTCACCAGGTATGGGTGAGGCCCAGGTGGCAACCCCACTCACCAGGTCCAGGTGAGGCCAACCTGCAGGCCAGAGTCACCAGATCCAAGTGAGGCCCTGGTGGGGACTGGAGTCACCAGGTAAATTTAAGTCTACAAGAACACCACAGTCACCAGGTCCAGGTGTGGTTCATGTGGGAACGAGGGTCACCAGGTCCAGGTGAGACCCAGGTGGGGACCACAGTCACCAGGTCCAGATTGAGGCCTAGGTCAGGGGCCCAGAGTCATCAGGGCCAGGTGAGGCCAAAGTGTGGAGCAAAGTTATCATGTCCAGGTGAAGCCCAGGTGGGGAACAGAGTAACCATATCCCATTGATGCCAGGTGGGACAAGAGTCACAAGGTCCAGACGAGGCCTAAGTGAGGAGTAGATTCACCAGGTCCTGTTGAGGCCCAGTTGAGGACCAGTGTCCCCAGCTCCGGGTGAGTCCCAGAGGGGGACCAGAGTCACCCGGTACAGGTGATATCCAGGTGGGGACCAGAGTCACCACGTCAGGGTGAGGCCCAGGGGGGGACGAGAATCACTAGGTCCAGGTGAGGCCCCGAGTGGAACTGAGAAACCAGGTCCCATGATGCCCATATGAGGACCTGAGTCACCAGGTCCAGGTGAGGTCCCTGTGGGAACCAGTCACCTCATCCAGGTGAAGCCCAGGTGAGACCACAGTCACCAGGGCAGGGTGAGATCCAGAGGGGGACCAGAGTCACCAGGTCCAGGTGAGGCCCAGATATATAAGAGAGTAACCAGGTCCCAATGATGCCCAGGTAAGGACCAGAGTCAACAGGTCCAGGTGAGGCCCAAATATGGATCAGAGTCATTTTGTTCCAGGTGAGGCCAAAGGAGACCACAGGAACGAAGTCCAGGAGAGCCCCATATGGGAACCAGAGCCACCAGATCCAGGTGAGGTCCAGGTGGGACCACAGTCTCAAGGTCCAGGTGAGGCCCAGGTGGCAACAGGATTCACCAAGTCCAGGTGAGGCCCAGGTGGTGACCAGTCACCAGATCCAGGTGAGGACCAGCTAAGGACCAGATTCACCAGGGCCAAGTGAAGCCCAAGGGGTGACCAGAGTCACCAGGTAAGGGTGAGGCCCAAAGGGGGAACCAGAGTAACCATTTTAGTTTGAGACCCAGAATGGGACCAGAGGTCCCTGGTCAAAGTGAGGCCCAGGTGTGGAATAGAGTATCCAGGTCCCAATGATGCCTGGGTGAGGACCAGAGTCACTAGGGCCATGCAGGGCCCAGATGGGGATCAGAATCACTAGGTCCTGGTGAGGCATAGAATAAGACCACAGTCACCAGTATCAGGTGAGCCCCTTGTAGGAACAAGAGCCATCTATCCAGCTGAGTCCCAGGTCCATGTGAGGCCCACGAGAGGACCAGATTCATCAGGTCGAATTGAGGCATAGCTGGGGACAAGAGTCACCAGGTCTGGGTGAGGCCTAGGTGGGGCAAGATTCAGGAGTTCTGAGTTAGGTCAAAGTGGGGACGAGAGACACCAGGTCCAGGTGAGGCCAAACTGAGGACCAGAGTCACCAGATCCAGGTGAGGTCCATGTTGGAAAGAGAGTCACCAGGTCCAGGAGAGGTCCAGGTGGGGACCAGAGTCACCAGATCCAGGTGAAGCCCAGGTGGGGACCAGAGTCACCAGATCCAGGTGAAGCCCAGGTGGGGACCAGAGTCACCAGGTCCAGATGAGGCCCAGGTGAGGACCAGAGTTACCAGGTACACGTGAGGCCCCGGTGGGGATCAGAGGCAACAGGTCCATGTGAGGCCGGCTTGGGGACCATGGTCAACAGGTCTACTTGAGGCCCAGGTGTGGAACACAGTAACCAGGTCCAGGTGAGTCCCCGGTGGTGACAAGAGTCACCACGTCCTGGTGAGGCCCAGGTGGGGACCAGGATCACCAGGTACAGGGGAGGCCCTTGAAAGAACCAGAGTCAAGAGTTCGAGGTTAGGCGCAGGTGGCAACCAGGGTCAGCAGGTCCAAGTCAGGCCAAAGTGGGGTTCACAGTAACTAGGGCATGGTGAGACCCAGAGGGGGACCAAAGTCACCTGGTCCAGGTGAGGTCCAGTTGTGGAACACAGTCACCGGGTCCCAATTTTGACCAGTTGAGGACCATGGTCAACAGGGCCAGGTGAGGCCCAGATGGGGATCGGAATCACCAAATCCAGGTGAAGCCCAGGTGGGGACCACAGTCACCAGATCCAGGGTAGTCTCAGGTGCAGACCAGAATCACCAGGTCCAGGTGAGGTGCAGGTGGCAACCACACTCACCAGGTCCCTGTGAGGCCCTGGTGGAGACCAGAGTCACGAGGCACATGAGAAGCTAGAAACACTGCAGACACCAGGTCCACATGATGTCCATGTGGGAACGAGAATCACCAGTTACAGGTGAGGCCCAGGTGGGGATCCGACTCACCAGGTCCAGGTGAGACCCAGGTGGGAACCAGTGTCACCATGTCCAGGTGTGGCCCAGGTGAAGACCAGAGTTAATAGGTCCAGCTGGGTCACTGTTAGTGAACAGTGTAACCATATCCTGATGCTACCCAGGTGGGTACCAGAGACACCAGGTCCTGGTGAGGCCCAGGTGGGACCAGAGACATGAGGTCCAGGTGAGGTCCCGATGGGAACCACAGTCACCAGGTCAGGTGAGGCCATGCTTAGGATCAGAGTCACCAGTTCCAGTTGAGGCCCAGGTGGAGCCAGAGTCACCTGGTACAGAAGAGGCCAAAATCAGGACCAGAGTTACCAGGATCAGGTCAGTCCCAGTGGGGAATAGAGTAACCATGTCCCGATGATGCCCAGGTAGAACCAGAGTCACCAGGTCCAGATGAGGCGCAGGTGGGGAGCATATTCACTAGGTCCCGGTGAGGCCCAGTTGAGGACCAGAGTCACCAGGTCTAGTTGAGGCCTAGAGGGGTACCAGATTCACCTGGTCCATGTGACATCCAGATGGGGACCAGAGTCACCATGTCAGGGTGAGGCCCAGAGGGGATCCAGAGTCATCATGTCCAGGTGAGGCTCAGGTGTGGAACAGAGTATCCAGGTCATAATGGTCCACAGGTGAGGACCAGAGTCACCAGATCTGGGTGAGACCCAGTTAGGATCAGAGTCACCAGTTCCAGGTGAGGCCAAGAAGGAGTCCACAGCAATCAGGTCCAGGTGGGGAACAAAGTCACCAGGACTGGGTGAGGCCCAGATGGGGACCAGATTCACCAGGTCCAGGTGAGGCCCACGTGGGGACCTGTGTCACCAGGTATGGGTGAGGCCCAGGTGGCAACCCCACTCACCAGGTCCAGGTGAGGCCAACCTGCAGGCCAGAGTCACCAGATCCAGGTGAGGCCCTGGTGGGGACTGGAGTGACCAGGTAAATGTGTCTACAAGAACACCACAGTCACCAGGTCCAGGTGTGGGTCATGTGGGAACGAGAGTCACCAGGTCCTGGTGAGACCCAGGTGGGGACCACAGTCACTAGGTCCAGATTGAGGCCTAGGTGGGGGGCCCAAGTCATCAGGGCCAGTTGAGGCCAAAGTGTGGAGCAAAGTTATCATGTCCAGGTGAGTCCCAGGTGGGAACCAGTCACCTCGTCCAGGTGAGGCCCACAAGTGCAGCGCCTCCAAGCTCAGTCCCTCGATTTCCTAGTAGTTCCTGTCTTAGACTGGTGCTACATACTAAGTTCCATAGTAGCTAATAGAACCCTGCATCCACCGACAACTTACATCCGAGAGTTGGGCTCACACGCAGTCCCTCACAGTTCCACACTGCCTGCAGAATGTCTTTCCAACGTCTTCACCAGAGACCCTTGTCAGAAGCTTGTGAGACGCAAGTGGAATAATGCAAGCCTGGAAGGTGTCTCCAGGTGAAGTAGAGTGGTATTCTTGGAACCTCCTGAGTTAGAATACTGCTGCATTCTCAGGGCCAGAAGAATGCAGCTAGTTGAAAGCTGGCTTCTAGACATGCTTCCTTGTGAGAGTTGAGGTGAGGGCAGGACCCTCCCACAACCTGACTGCCTGTAGACATAGGTCCTAACATCCTTATGTTAGGTGCTGGAAGAGGTTGTGAAAAGCATGTAGACGTTTCGGGCTTGTAGTCACTTGTAACTGAGTTCAATACAGCGATTTCCAACAGCCTTGTTCAATTAAAGTGTAGCTAGGTTCTAACTCCCATAAAAGAGTGGCTAGCAGAGCCTGCAAGGCATACACGCTTCTCAGAGTTGAGCTTATGGCCTGTACCTCCCACAATCTGATGGCCTGTACGGATCGCTTCCACAGCATTCCGTTCTATGCGGGACAGTAGCAGAGTGAGAACCAAGTGTCTGTATTGTCAATTCACGACTACCGGACACCTGCCTCCAAGTGATGCACACTCCTTTGGATGAGCTTATGGCTTGTTCCTCCCACATGCTGACCGCCTGTACCTTTCACTTCGAAAGGACGTCGTTTGATACGGGACACAATTTTTGTGAGAGGCAAGTGTCTCCTAGCCCAATCCAACTTCTGAGTAATTCCTCCCTCAGAAGGGAGCTACATACTAACTTCCAAACCTGAGTACCTGGTTGAAAGCTGTCTCTCTGGGGAACTTCCTTCTGCAAGATGAGCTGACACACGGTCCTTCCCAGTTCCACACTGCCTGCAGATGGAGTTACGAACATCCTCACTAGACATGTTTGTCAGACGCTCATGGGACGCAAGGGGCAAGCTGCAGGCTTCAAGGTTGTGTCTCCAGGTGCAGTAGAGCTTTATTCATGGAACGACCTGACTTCCAATGCTGTAAAGTTTGAGTTAGGTTACGGGTTAGGGTTAGGGTTAGGGTCCTGTTTAAGCTTAGGGTTAGGGTTAGGGTTAGGGTTAGGGTTCAAGTTAGGGTTAGGGGTAGGGTCCTGTTTAAGCTTAGGGTTAGGGTTAGGGTTAGGGTTCAAGTTAGGGTTAGGGGTAGGCTACGGGTTAGGATTAGGGTTAGTGTTAGGGTTAGGTTACGGGTTAGGGTATGGGTTAGTGTTAGTGTTAGGGTAGGGTACGGGTTAGGGTTCGGTTTAGGTTTATGGTTAGGGTTAGGGTTAGGGTATGGGTTAGGGTTAAAGTTAGGGTACTGTTTAGGGATAGGGTTAGGTTACGAGTTAGGGTTAGGGATAGGGTAAGGGTTAAGGTTAGGATTAGGGATTGGGTTTCATTAGGTTTAGGGTTGGGGTAAGATTAGGGTTAGGGTATGGGTTAGAGTTTGGGTTAGGGTACGGGTGAGGCTTAGGGTAAGCGTTAGGGTACGGGTTAGGATTAGGGTACGGGTTAAGGTTAGTTTTAGGGTTAGGTTTAGGGTTAGGTTTAGGGTTAGTGTATGGGATAGGGTTAGGTTTAGGGTACTGTTCAGCGTTAGGGTTAGGGTTAGGTTACAGGTTAGGGTTACGGTTAGGGTTAGAGTACGGGTTAGGGTTAGAGTTAGAGTTTGGGTTATGTTTAGGGTTCGGGTTAGGGTTAGGCTACGGGTTAGGGTTAGTGTTAGGGTTATGATTAGGGTTTGGTTTAGGCTTAGGTTTAGGGTACAGATTAGAGTTCGGGTTAGGGTTAGGGTACGGTTTAGAGATATGGTATGGATTACGGTACGGGTTAAGTTATGGGTTAGGGTACTGGTAACGGTTAGGGTTTGGGTTAGGTTTAGGGTACGGGTTAGGTTTAGGGTCACGGTATGGGTTAGGGTACGGATTAGGGTTAGGGTTAGGGTACCGCTTAGGGTTAGGTTTAGGGTTAGATTTAGGGTTAAGGTACATGTTAGGGTTAGGGTTAGGGCACTGTTTATGGTTAGGGTTAGGGTTAGGTTTAGTTTATGGGTTAGGGTTAGGGTTAGGGTTAGTTTCTGTGTTAGGGATACGGTTAGGGTGAGGGTTACAGTTAGGTTAGGTTTAGGATTAGGTTTAGAGATAGGGTTAGGGTTATGATTAGAGTTAGCGTTTGGTTTAGGGGTAGTTTTAGTGTTAGGGTACGGGTTATGTTTAGGGTTAGGGTAAGGTATGTTATAGGGTTAGGTTACGGGTTAGGGTTAATTTTAGGGTTAGGTTTAGGGTACGGGTTAGGGTTAGTGTTAGGGTACCATTTAGGGTTAGTGTACGGGTTAGCGTTAGGGTTGGGGTTAGTGTAAGGGTTAGGGCACAGGTTAGGGTTAGGGTTAGGTTATTGTTTGGGTTAGGGTCAGGGTTAGATTTAGGTTACGTGTTAGGGTTAGGGTATGGGTTAGTGTTAGGATACGGGTTAGGGTTAGTGTACGGGTTAAGGTTGGGGTTAGGGTATGGGTCAGGGTTAGGGTACGGGTTAGGGTTAGGGTACGGGTTACGGTTAGGGTTCGGTTAGGGTTAGGGTACGGTTTAGGGTAAGGGTTAGGGTTAGGTTTAGGGTTAAGTGTTGAGTTTAAGGGTTACGGAGAGCATTAGAGGTTAGGGTTAGGGGTTAGGTGTTAGGGTTAGGGGTAGTGTTAGCGTTAGGGTTAGGGTTAAGGTTTGGGGTTACTGATAGGGTTTGGGGTTAGGGTTTGGGTTAGGGTTAGGCTAAGGGTAGGGTTAAGGGTTAGGGTTAGGGGTTACGGGTTTTGGTTAGGGTTAGGGGTTAGGTTTTGGGTTAGGGTTAGGGTTCGGGTTAAGGGTTCGGGTTAAGGGTTAGGGGTAGGGTTAGGGGTTAGCGGTTAGGGGGTAGGGCTAGGGTTAGTGGTTAGGTGTTAGGGTTAGTTTTAGTGTTAGGGTTAAGGTTAGGGGTTAAGGTTAGGGTTAGTGTTTAGGGTTGGGTTTGGGTTAGTGTTAGGATTAGGGTTAGGGTTAGGGTTAAGGGTTAGGATTAAAGGTTAGTGTTAGGTTTAGGATTAGTGGTTAGGGGTTCTGGTTAGGGGTAGGGGTAGGGGTTAAGGTTAGGGGTTAGGGTTAGGTTTTGTTTTAGGGTTAGGGTTAGTGGTTATGGGTTAGGGTTAGGGTTAGGTGTTAGGGTTAGGGGTTAGGGTTAGGGTTATGGTTAGGTACGTGTTAGTGTTAGGGTTAGGATACGGGTTAGGGTACGGGTTAGGGTACAGGTTAGTGTTAGAGTACTGGTTAGGTTAGGTTTAGGGGACGGGTTAGTGTACGGGTTAGGGGACGGGCTTAGGGTTAGGGTACGGGTTAGGGTCCGGGTTAGGGTTGGGGTACAGGTTAGTGTTAGTGTACCTGTTAGGGTTAGGGTATGTGTTTGGTTAGGGTACGGGTTAAGTTTAGGGTTAGTGTTCGGGGTAGGGTTAGGGTTAGGGTTATGGGTTAGGGTTAGGGGTAGCGTTACGGTTAGGGTTAGGGTTAGGGTTAAGTGTTAGGGTTAAGGGGTAGGGTTAAGAGTTAGGTTTAGGATAGGTTTAGTGTTAGGGTTAGGGGTTAGGGTTAGGGATTTGATTTGATTCGATTCTTTTCGATTCGATTCGATTCAATTCTTTTCGATTCGAATTGATTCGATGCAATTCTTTCAATTCGATTCTTATCGATTCGATTCTTTTCAATTCGATAGATTCTTTTCTATTTGATTCCATTTGATTCGATTCGATTCGAGTCTTTTTGATTCGATTTGTTTCGATTTGATTCTTTTCAGTTCGATTCGATTGAAATCTTTTCGATGTGATTCAATTCGATTCTTTATGAATCGATTTGATTCTTTTCAATTCGACTCGATTTTTTTCTATTCGATTCGATTCTTTTCCATTCGATTTGATTCGATTCTTTTCGATACGATTCAATTCTATTCTTTTCAATTTGATTCTCTTCGATTCAATTCGATTCTATTCTTTCGATTTGATTCTATTTTTTCGATTCGATTCGATTCCTTTTGATTTGACCGATTCTTTTCAATTTGATTCGATTCGATTCGATTTGATTCTTTTCAATGCGATTCGATTATTTTTGATTCGACTCAATTCGATGGTTTGATTCGATTATTTTCTATTCAATTTGATTCGATTCTTATCAATTCGATTGGATTATTTTCGATTCAATTCGATGCTATTCGAATATTTTTGATTCGATTCGATTGCATTAGATTCGATTATTTTTTATTCAATTCGATTCGATAATTTTTTATTTGATTTGATTCATTTCGGTTCGATTCGACTATTTTCGATTCATTTGAATTCAATTTGATTATTTTCGATTCGACTTGATTGGATTCGATTCAATTTTTTTCAACTTGATCCGATTATTTTTGATTCGATCGATTATTTTTGTTTTGATTCGATTCTTTTCGATTCGATTCGATTCAATTATTTTCAATTCAATTCGGTTTGATTCGATTATTTTCAACTCAATTTGATCGATTCGGTTCAATTATTTTCGATTCGATTTGATTATTTTCGATTCGATAAGATTACTTTCGATTAGATTATTTTCAATTCGATTTCATTATTTTCAATTCAATTCAATTCGATTATTTTCGATTCAATTCAATGCGAATCGATTATTTTCTATTAGATTCGATTCAATTATTTTCGATTTGATTTGATTCGATTATTTTCAATTCGATTCAATTTGATTATTTTCATTTCGATTCGGTTCGATTCGATTCTATTATTTTCGATTCGATTCGTTTTGTATCGATTCGAATCATTTTGATTCAATTCGATTATTTTCGATTTGAATCGATTCTTTTCTTTTCGATTCGATTCTTTTCATTTTTTATTATTTTTTATTTATTTTTTAATTTTTTTTAAAATTTGTATTTATTTATGATAGTCACAGAGAGAGAGAGAGAGAGAGGCAGAGGCAGAGGGAGAAGCAGGCTCCATGCACCGGGAGCCTGATGTGGGATTCGATCCCGGGTTTCCAGGATCGCGCCCTGGGCCAAAGGCAGGCGCCAAACCGCTGCGCCACCCAGGGATCCCGATTCAATTCTTTTCTATTCGGTTTGATATTTTCGATTCGAATCGACTCGAATCTTTTTGATTCAAGTATATAAGATTCGATCCGATTCTTTTCGATTCAATTCGATTCGATTTGATACGATTCTTTTTGATTTGATTCGATTCATTTTGATTCGACTCGATTCTTTTCGATTCAATTCTTTTCGATTCAATTAAATACGATTCTATTCTTTTTGATTCGATTTGATTTGATTCTTTTTGATTCGATACGATTCGATTTGATTCTTTTCAATTTGATTCGATTCAATTCGATACTTTTCAATTCGATCATTTTGATCGATTCGATTCGATTCTTTTCATTTCGATTCGATTCAATTCTTTTCAATTCGATTCGATTCGATTCCTTTCGTTTCGATTTGATTCTTTTCTATTTTATTTGATTCGATTCATTTCAATTAGATTCGATACTGTTCGATTCGATTCTTTTCGATTCAAGTCGATTGGAATCGATTCGATTCTTTCGATTCTATTTGATTCGATTCGATACGATTCTTTTCGATTCGATTCTTTTCGGTCTGTTCAATTTGATTCTTTTCGATTCAGTTCGATTCGATTCTTTTTGATTCGATTCGATTCTTTTCGATTTGATATGATTCGATTCGTTTCGATTTTTTTCGATTCGAATCTATTTGATTCTTTTCTATTCAATTCGATTCAATTCTTTTCGATTCGATTCGATTCGATTCTTTTCGATTCGATTCGATTCTTTTCGATTCGATACAATTCAATTCGATTCTTTTTGATTCGATTGTTCGATTTGATTCTTTTCAATTCGATTCAATTCTTTTATTTTTTTATATATTTATGATAGTCACAGAGAGAGAGAGAGGCAGAGACATAGGCAGAGGGAGAAGCAGGCTCCATGCACCGGGAGCCTGATGTGGGATTCGATCCCGGATTTCCAGGATCGTGCCCTGGGCCAAAGGCAGGCGCCAAACCGCTGTGCCACCCAGGGATCCCCGATTCGATTCTTTTAAATTTGATTCTTTTCGATTCGATTCGCTTCGCCTCTTGTCGTTTCAATTCGACTCTTTTTGATTCGATTCGATTCGACTCTTTTCGTTTCGATTATATTATCTTCGATTCGATTCTTTTCGATTCGATTCGATACGATTCAATTCTTTTCGATTCGATACCATTCGATTCGATTCTTCTCGAATCGATTCAATTCGATTATTTTCGATTCGATTCGATTCTTTTCGATTCGATTCTTTTCGATTTGATTCGATTCGATCATTTGGATTCGATTTGTTACATTTTGATTCGATTCTTTTCGATTCGATTCAATTCAATTCTTTTGGATTTAATTGGATTCGTTTAGATAATTTTTGATTCGATTCAATCTTTTTACCCTAGCTTCGATTTGATTCTACTCGATTCAATTCATTTCGATTCTTCTTGATTCAATTCTTTTTGATTCTTTTTGATTCGGTTTGATCCTTTTCGATTCAATTCGATTCTTTTCGATTCAATTCGATTCGATTTAATTGTTTTTTAATCCATTTGATTCGATTCGATTATTTTCGATTCGACTTGATTTGATTCGATTCGATTATCGATCCGATTCAATTCCAATTATTTTCAATTCGATTCTATTTGATTATTTTTTATTCAATTCGATTCAATTATTTTCGATTCGATGCAATTTGATTTGATTCTTCTCATTTCAATTCAATTCGATTCTTTCGAATTTGATTCGATTCGATTCTTTTCGTTTCGATTCGATTTTTTTCGATTTGATTCAATTCTTTTCAATTCGATTTGATATTCTTCGATTCAATTCTTTTCGATTCAATTCGATTCGATTCGATTCTTTTCGATTAATTTCGATTCGATTCGATTCCATTCCATTCGATTCGATTCTTTTCGATTCGATTCGATTCTTTTCGATTCAATACGATTCGATTGATTCTTTTCAATGCGAATCAATTCGATTCCATTCTTTTTGATTTGATTGATTCAATTCTTTTAGATTTGATTTGATACGATTCTTTTCAATTCAATTTGATTCAATTCAATTCGTTTCGATTCTCTTTGATGTTTTTTGATTCGATCTTTTCAATCGATTTAATTCGATTCGATTCATTTCGATTCGATTCGATTCGAATTTTTCGATTCGATTCTTTTCGATTCGATTCGATTCGATTTTTTTCTATTCGATTCTTTTAGATTCGATTCGACTCGACTCTTCGTTTCGATTCGATTCTTTTCGATTCGATTTGATTCTTTTCGTTTCGATTAGATTCTTTTCTATTCGATTCTTTTTGATTCGATTTGATTCTTCTCCATTCGATTCGATTTGATTCTTTTCGATTCGATTCGATAAGGTTCTTTTCGTTCGATTCAATTCTGTTCGATTCTATTCCATTTGATTCGATTCGATTGTTTTCAATTCGATTTTATTCGATTTTTTTCGTTTCGATTCGATTCTTTTCGATTTGATTCGATTCGATCATTTGGATTCAATTTGTTACATTTCGATTCGATTCTTTTCGATTACGTTCGATTCGATTCTTTTCAATTCGATTGGATTCTTTTCCATTCGATATGATTCCATTCATTTCGATTTTTTCGATTCGTTTCGATTCGAATCTATTAGATTCTTTTTTTTAAACATTTTTTAAAAATTTTTATTTATGATAGTCATCAGAGAGAGAGAGAGAGAGAGAGGCAGAGACACAGGCAGAGGAAGAAGCAGGCTCCATGCACCGGGAGCCCGATGTGGGATTCGATCCCGGGTCTCCAGGATTGCGCCCCGGGCCAAAGGCAGGCACTAAACCGCTGCGCCACCCAGGGATCCCCTATTCAATTCTTTTCTATTCAATTCGATTCGATTGATTCTTTTCGATTCATTCGATTCGATTCCATTTGATTCGATTCTTTTCGATTCTTTTCGATTCGATACGATTCGATTCGATTCTTTTCAATTTGATTCTTTTCAATTCCATTCTTTTCGATTTGATTCTTTTCGTTTCAATTCGATTCGATTCTTTTCAATTCGATTCGATTCGATTCTTTTCGTTTCGATTCGATTCTCTTCGATTCGATTCTTTTCGATTCGATTCAATTTGATACAATTCAATTCTTTTCGATTCGATACCATTCAATTCGATTCTTCTCGAATCGATTCAATTCAATTCGATTCTTTTCGATTCGATTCTTTTTGATTAGATTCGATTCGATCATTTGGATTCGATTTGTTACATTTCGATTTGATTCTTTTTGATTCGATTCGATTCGATTCGATTCAATTCTTTTGGATTTAATTGGATTCGTTTAGATAATTTTTGATTCGATTCAATTCTTTTCCCCTAGCTTCGATTCGATTCTACTCGATTCAATTCATTTCGATTCTTCTTGATTCAATTCTTTTCGATTCTTTTTGATTTGGTTTGATTCTTTTCGATTCAATTCGATTCTTTTCGATTCGATTCAATTCAATTGTTTTTGAATCCATTTGATTCGATTCGATTATTTTCGATTTGACTCGATTTGATTCAATTCGATTATCGATTCGATTCAATTTCAATTATTTTCGATTTGATTCGATTCGATTATTTTTTATTCAATTCGATTCAATTATTTTCGTTTCGATGCAATTCGATTCGATTCTTCTCATTTCAATTCAATTCGATTCTTTCTAATTCGATTCGATTCGATTCTTTTCGTTTTGATTCGATTCTTTTCAATTTGATTCAATTCTTTTCAATTCGATTTGATACTGTTCGATTCAATTCTTTTTGACTCAATTCAATTTGATTCGATTCTTTTCAATTAAATTCGATTCGATTCTTTTCGATTCGATTCGATTCTTTTAGATTTGATTTGATACGTTTCTTTTCAATTCGATTCGATCGTTTCGATTCGTTTCGATTCTCTTTGATGTTTTTTGATTTGATCTTTCAATCAATTTGATTCGATTCGATTCATTTCGATTCGATTCGATTCGAATTTTTCGATTCTATTCTTTTCAATTAGATTCTTTTCGATTCGATTCGATTCGATTTTTTCTGTTCGATTCTTTTCGATTTGATTCAATTCGTCTCTTTTCGTTTTGATTCTATTCTTTTTGATTCGATTTGATTCTTTTCGTTTCAATTAGATTCTCTTCGATTTGATTCTTTTCAATTCAATTCTTTTCGATTCGATTCGATTTGATTCTTCTCCATTTAATTCGATTCGATTCTTTTCGATTCAATTCGATAAGATTCTTTTCATTCGATTCAATTCTGTTCGATTCTATTCGATTCGATTCGATTAGATTCGATTATTTTTAGTTCGATTCTATTCGATTCTTTTCGTTTCGATTCGATTCTTTTCGATTTGATTCGATTCGATCATTTGGATTCAATTTGTTACATTTCGATTCGATTCTTTTCGATTCAGTTCGATTCGATTCTTTTCAATTCAATTCGATTCGATTCGATTCTTTTCAATTCGATATGATTCGATTCGATTCTTTTCTATTCGATTCAACTCAACTCGATTCTATTCGATTCGATTTTTTCGATTCGATTCTTTTCAATTCGATTTGATTCGACTCTTTTCGTTTCAATTAGATTCTTTTCAATTTTGATTCGATTCTTATCAATTCGATTCGGTACTGTTCGATTCGATTCTTTTCAATTCAATTCGATTGGAATCGATTCTTTTCGATTCAATTCGATACGATTCGATTCTTTTCGATTCAATTCGATATGATTCGATTCTTTTCAATTCCATTCGATACGATTAGATTCTTTTCGATTCGATTCGATTCTTTTCATTTTGATTCGATTCGTTTCGATGCTATTCAATTTGATTCTTTTCGATTCAATTCATTTCGATGCTATTCAATTCGATTCTTTTCGATTCGATTCGATAATATTTGATTCGATTTGATTCGATTCTTTTCGATTCATTTTGATTCTTTTCATTGTATTCGACTCGATTCTATTCGATTTGATTCGATACGATTCGATTCTTTTTGATTCGATTCGAATCTTTTCGATTCTATTCGATTTCTTTTCAATTCAATTCGATATGATTCGATTCTTTTCGATTCAATGATACCATTCGATTCGATTCTATTCAATTCGATTCCTTTCTTTTCCGTTCGATTTGATTCTTTTCAATTCGATTCTTTTCAATTCGAATCGATTACGTTCAATTGGATTCTTTACGATTCAATTCGATTCAATACAATTCTTTTCTTTTTTTTAATTTTTTATTTTTTATTTATGATAGGCACACAGTGAGAGAGAGAGAGGCAGAGACACAGGCAGAGGGAGAAGCAGGCTCCATGCACCGGGAGCCCGACATGGGATTCGATCCCGGATCTCCAGGATCGCGCCCTGGGCGAAAGGCAGGTGCCAAACCGCTGCGCCACCCAGGGATCCCCTCAATACGATTCTTTTCGATTTGATTTGATTCGTTTTGATTCGATTCGATTCTTTTCGATTCAATTCGATTCGATTATTTTGATTCAATTAAATACGATTCTATTCTTTTCGATTTGATTCGATTTGTTTTTTTGATTCGATACGATTCGATTAGATTTTTTTCGATATGATTCAATATGATTCTTTTCAATTCGATTCGATTCGATTCGTTTTGATTCGTTTCGATTCTCTTTGATTTTTTTGATTCGATCTTTTCAATCGATTTGATTTGATTTAATTCTTTTCGATTCAATTCTTTTCGATTTGATTCTTTTCTATTCGATTCTTTTCAATTCGATTTGATTCTTTTCAATTCGATTCGATTTGATTCTTTTCGTTTAGATTCGATTCTTTTTTATTCGATTCGATTCGAATCTTTTCATTTCGATTAGATTCTCTACAATTCGATTCTTTGGATTCGATTCTTTTTGATTCGATTCGATTTGATTCTTTTCGATTCGATTTGATTTGATTCTTTTCAATTCGAATCGATTCAATACGATTCGATTACTTTTGATTCGATGCAATTTGATTCGATTTTTTTCGAATTGATTTGATTCGATTCGATTATCGATTCAATTCAATTCCAATTATGCTCGATTCAATTCGATTTGATTATTTTTTATTCATTTCAATTATTTTCGATTCGATGCGATGCAATTCGATTCTTTTTGATTCAATCAATTCGATTTGATTCTTTTCAATTCGATTCGATTCTTTTGTATTCTTTTCAATTCGATTTGATTCGATTATTTTCGATTCGATTAGATTCAATTCGATTCGTTTTTTTTTCGAATCGATTCAATTCTTTTCGATTCCACTCCTTTCAACTTGATTTATTTGGATTCTATTCTTTTCGACTCGATTAGATTCTATTCTTTTCAATTCGATTCGATTCTTTTTGATTCGTTTCTTTTCGATTCTATTCGAATATTTTCGTTTCGATTAGATTCTTTTCGATTCAATTCGATTCGATTCAAAACTCTTAGATTCAATTCTTTTTGATTCGATTCAATTCTTTTTTATTAGATTTCTTCGATTCTTTTCGATTCGTTTCGATTCGATTTTTTCGTTTCAATTCGATAGTTTTTGGTTCGTTTCTTTTTTATTCGATTCGATTAGAATCTTATGATTCGAGTCTTTTTGATTCGAATTCCTTTACCAAACGATTCGATTCGATTAGATTCTTTTTGATTCGATTCTTTTCCATTCGATTCGATATTTTCGATTTGATTCTTTTCTATTCGATACAATTCGATTCAATCCTTTTCGATTCGATTGGATTCTTTTCAATTTGATTCGATTCGATTCTTATATTCAATTCGATTTGAACTTTTTCGATTCAATTCGATTCTCTCTGATTCGATTCGATTTTTTTCGTTTCCATTCGATAGTTTTCTATTCGTTTCTTTTCTATTCGATTCGATTCTTTTCGATTCGATTCGATTCGATTCGAATCTTTCTATTCGAGTGTTTTTTATTTGAATTCCTTTCTTTTCGAATCGATTCGATTTGATTCTTTTCGATTCGATTCGATTCAATTCTTTTTGATTCGATTCGATTCGATTCTTTTTTATTCGATTCGATTCAATTCGATTATTTTCACTTCCATTCGATTCGATTCTTTTGATACGGTGTGATTCGATTCGATATTTTTCGATTCGATTCATTTCGATTCTTTTCGATTCTAGCCTCTTCTATATGAATTTCTTTCTTTTTGAATCAATTTGATTCGATTCTTTTCGATTTGATTTGATTCTTTTCGATTCAATTCGATTCGATTCTTTTCGATTCGATTCGATTCTTTTCGATTTGATTTGATTCTTTTCCATTCGATAAAATTCGATTCGATCCTTTTCGATTCGATTCGATTCTTTTTTATTCGATTCGATTAGATTTTTATATTCGATTCCATTCGATCTTTTTCGATTCGATTCAATTCTCTTCGATACGATTCGATTCGATTTTTTTCATTTCCATTCGACAGTTTTCTATTCGTTTCTTTTCTATTTGATTCTATTCTTTTCTATTCAATTCGATTCGATTCGAATCTTTCTAATCGAATGTTTTTGATTTGAATTCCTTTCTTTTCGAATCGATTCGATTCTTTTCGATTCGATTTGATTCGATTATTTTTTTATTTTTTATTTTTTTAAATTTTTATTTATTTATGATAGTCATCACAGAGAGAGAGAGGCAGAGACATAGGCAGAGGGAGAAGCAGGCTCCATGCAGGGAACCTGATGTGGGATTCGATCGTGGGTCTCCAGGATCGCACCCTGGGCCAAAGGCAGGCTCCAAACCGCTGCACCACACAGGGATCACTGATTCGATTATTTTGATTCGATTCGAATTGATTCGATTATTTTCACTTCCATTCGATTCAATTCTTTTGATTTGGTGCGATTCGATTCGATTATTTTCTATTTGATTCAATTCAATTTGATTTGTTTCTTTCTAAACTATTCGATTCTTTTCGATTCCACTCCTTTCGACTCGATTCATTTGGATTCGATTATTTTCGATTCGATTCGATTCTTTTCGATTCAATTCGATTTGATTCTTTTTAATTCATTTCTTTTTGATTCCATTTGAATGTTTTTGGTTCGATTAGATTCTTTTCGATTGAATTCGATTCGATTTGAAACTCTACGATTCGATTGTTTTCGATTGGATTCGATTGTTTCGATTCCATTCAATTCAATTCTTTTCGATTCGATTTGATTCTTTTCGATTCGATTCGATGTTTTTATATTCAATTCTTTTTTATTTGATTTGTTTCGATTATTTTCTATTCTATTCGATTCGATTCTTTTCTATTCATTTCGATTCTTTTTGATTCGTTTAGAATTGATTAGATCCTTTTCGATTCGATTCAATTCGATTTTTTTGATTCGATACGATTTTTTTCTTTTCGATATGATAGTTTTCGATTAGTTTCTTTTCGATTCTATTCGATTCTTTTTGTTTCGATTAGATTTGATTCGAATCTTTTGATTCGAGTCTTTTCGAGTCGAATTCCTTTCTTTTAAAATCGATTCCATTCAATTCTATTCGATTCGATTCAATTCGATTCGTTTTTTTCTGAAACAATTCGATTCTTTTTGATTCCACTTTTTTCGATTAGATTCATTTGGATTCAATAGTTTTTGATTCGATTAGATTCGATTCTTTTCAAATCGATTCGATTCAATTCTTTTTGATTCGTTTCTTTTTGAAACCATTCGAATCTTTTCGGTTCGATCAGATTCTTTTCGATTCAATTCGATTCGATTCGAAACTCTTTGATTCAATTGTTTTCGATTCGATTGGATTCGATTGTTTTCGATTCGATTTGATTCAATTCTTTTCGATTAGATTTGATTCTTTTCGATTCGATTCGATTTTTTCTATGCGATTCTTTTTTATTTGATTTATTTCGATTGTTTCCTATTCGATTCTATTCTTTTTGATTCGATTCGATTCTTTTTGATTCGTTTAGAATTGATTAGATCCTTTTCGATATAATTCGATTCGATTTTTTTGATTCGATACGATTTTTTTCTTTTCGATATGATAGTTTTCGATTAGATTCTTTTCGATTCTATTCGATTCGATTCTTTTGGTTTCGATTCGATTTGATTCGAATCTTTCGATTCGAGTCTTTTCAATTCGAATTCCTTTCTTTTAAAATCAATTCGATTCAATTCTTTTCGATTTGATTCACTTCGATTCGTTTTTTTCTGAAAAAATTCGATTCTTTTTGATTCCATTCTTTTCGGTTAGATTCATTTGGATTCGAAACTTTTTCGATTCGATTAGATTCGATGCTTTTTTTTAATTTTTATTTATTTATGATAGTCACAGAGAGAGAGAGAGAGAGAGGCAGAGACATAGGCAGAGGGAGAAGCAGGCTCCATGAACCAGGAGCCCTATGTGGGATTCGATCCCGGGTCTCCAGGATCGCGCCCTGGGCCAAAGGCAGGCGCCAAACTGCTGCGCCACCCAGGGATCCCTAGATTTGATTCTTATGAATCGATTCGATTCTTTTTGATTCGTTTCTTTCTGATTCCATTCGAATCTTTTTGGTTCGATTAGATTCTTTTCGATTCAATTCGATTTGAATGGAAACTCTTCGATTGAATTCTTTTCAATTCGATTCTTTTCGATTCGATTCAATTCGATTCTTTTCGATTTGATTCAATATATTTCTTTTCGATTCGATTTTTTCAATTCAATTCCTTTTTATTTGATTTGTTTCAATTATTTTCGATTCGATTCGATTCTTTTCAATTCGATGCGATTCGATCCTTTTGGATTCGATTCGATTCAATTCCATTTATTTCGTATCGATACGATAGTTTCCAATTCTTTCTTTTCGATTCTATTCGATGTGATTCTATTTGTTTCGATTCCATTTGCATGTGGAAGTATCAGACCTCTACTCACCATTATCAGAGTTGAATATAGCGATTTCAAACGGCCTTCTTCAATCAGAGTGTAGCTAGTTTCTAACTCCAATGTACGAGTGGGTAGCAGACATCAGCCTCCCAGGCGTACACACTTTTGAGAGTTGAGCTTATGGCCTGTACTTCCCACATCCTCCTCCAAGTACACTGCACTGGTAACAGGCCTAGGCTTGATGAGTGACTGAAGTGTTGTGAGAGATAAGACGAAAGTCCTGGCACACAAGACTAGGGCCTCGAAGCTCAATCCAGTGATTTCCTAGTAATTCATGTCTTAGACAGGTGCTACATACTAAGTTCCATACGTGAGAGCAAGCTGAACCCCAAGTCCAAAAGCATCTCTCTTCCAAGAGTTGAGTTCACACCCAAACCCTCACAGTTCCACATTGCCTGCAAAATGAGTTTTGAACATCTTCACCAGAGACGTTTGTCAGAAGCTTCTGAGAAGCAAGTGGAATAATGCAGGCCTGGAAGGTGTCTCCAAGTGCAGTAGAGTGGTATTCTTCGAACCTCCTGAGTTAGAAGACTGCTATGATCTTACGGCCGTTAGAATGCAGCCAGTTGAAAGCTGGCTTCTAGGCATGCTCTATTGTGAGAGTTGAGCTCAGGGCAGGACCCTCCCGCATCCTGCCTGCCCATAGTCATACCTGCTAACATCCTTAAGTGAGATGATGGGAGAGGTTGGAGAAAAGCAAGTGGAAGTGCCAGGACTGTACTCACGTGCATCTGACTTCAATACAGCGATTGCCAACGTCCTTGTTCAATTACAGTGTAGCTTGGCTATACCTCGCTTCGATAAGTGTTTAGCAGACATCAGCCTGCAAAGCATACACATTGCTGAGAGTTGAGCTTATGGCATGTACCTCCCCAATCCTGACTGCCTGAAAGTTCGGCTTCCACAGCATTTCGTTGTATACGGGAGAGAAGCGGAGTATAAACCAAGTGTCTCCCTTGTCAATATCGCGCCTAGCGGACAGCTGCCTACTAGGCATGCACACTCCTTTGGCTTGAGCTTATGGCTTGTACCTTCCACAAGCTGACCGCCTGTACGCTTCACTTCCAAAGGATTTCGTTCGATTCGGGATGCAATTTTTGCAAGAGCCAAGTGTCTCTTAGTAAAATCCAGCGACTTCTGAGGAATTCCTCCCTAAGATGGGAGCTACATACTAACATCCAACCTGAGAACGTAGCTGAAAGCTCTCTCTTGGGGAACTTCCCGCTCGGAGATAAGCTGAAACATGGTCCTTCCCAGTTCCAAACTGCCTACAGATACAGTTACGAACATCCTCACTAGACATGTTTGTCAGAAGCTCATGGGACGCAAGGGCCAGCGGCAGGGTTCAATGGTTGTGTCTCCAGGTGCAGTAGAGCCGTAGTCATGGAACATCCCACCTTACAATGCTACGTTCTCACGGCCATCAGAACGAGCTAGTAGAAAATTGGCTTCTAGGCATGCTTCCCTCTGAGGCTGAGTTCAGGGCAGGACCATCTTGCATCCTGCCTGACCGTAGACGTAACTGCTAATATCCTTAGGTGCTGGGAGAGGGTGGCGAAATGCATGCGAAAGTGTCAGGCCTCTACTCACGATTATCTGAGTTGAATACAGCGATTTCAAACAGCCTTCTTCAAAGAGTGTAGCTAGTTTCTAACTCCCATGTACGAGTGGGTAGCAGACATCTGCCTCCCAGGCGTACACACTTTTGAGAGTTGAGCTATAGCCTGTACTTCCCACATCCTGCCTGCAGGTACACTTCGCTGCAAACAGGCCTAGGCTCGATGCGTGACTGAAGTGCTGTGAGAGGTAAGTAGAAAGTCTCGGCACACAAAACTAGTGCCTCCCAGCTCAATCCAGCGATTCCCAGTAATTCCTGTCTTAGACAGGTGCTACATACTAAGTTCCATACGACAGAAGCTAGCTGAACCCCGAGTCCAAAAGCATCTCTGTTCTGAGAGTTGAGCTCACACTCAGTCCCTCACAGGTCCACACTGCCTGCAGAATGAGTTTCCAACATCTTCACCACAGACGTTTGTCAGAGGCTTCTGAGACACAAGTGGAACAATGCAGACCTGGAGGGTATGTCCAGGTGCAGGAGAGTGGTAATCTTGGAACCTCCTGACTCAGAATACTGCTGCGTTCTCACTGCCATGAGAACGCAGCTGGTTGAAAGCTGGCTTCTAGGCATGCTTCCTCGTGAGAGCTGAGGTCAGGGCAGAACCCTCCCGCATCCTGACTGCCCGTAGACATAGGTCGTAGCATAAGTACGTGAGGTGCTGGAAGGGGTTTTGTGAAAATCTTGTGGAAGTGACAGGCCTGCACTCTCGTGTATCTGAGTTCAACACAGCGATTGCCAACGTCCTTGTTCAGTTTGAGTGTAGCTCGGTTCTAGCTCCCCTGAATAAGTGCCTAGCAGACATCGGCCTGCAAAGCATACACAGTTTGAGAGTTGAGCTCATGGCCTTTACCTCGGCCATCCTGACTGCCTGTACGGTCCGCTTCCACAGCATTTCGTTGTATGCGGGACAGTAGCGAAGTGAGAACCAAGTGTCTGCCTTGTCAGTTTCGCGCCCAGCAGACGGCTGCCTCCAAGGCATGCGCACTCCTTTGGATTGAGCTTATGGTTTGTACCTCCCACACGTTGACCGCCTGTATGCTTCGCTTCCAAAGGATTTCGTTCGATACGGGACGCAAGCTTTGTGAGCGGCACGTGACTCTTAGCTCAATCCCAGCGACTTCCGAGCAATTCCTCCCTCAGAAGGGAGCTGCATACTAACTTCCAAACCCGAGTACCTTGTTGAAAGCTATCTCTCTGGGGAACTTCCTCCTGTGAGGTGAGCTGACACGCGGTGCTTCCCAGTTCCACACTGCCTGCACATGGATTTACGAATATCCTCACTAGACTTGTTTGTCGGAAGCTCGTGGGACGCAAGGGCCAAGGTGCAGTCTTCAACGTTTGTGTCTCCAGGGGTGGTAGAGCGGTATTGACGGAACGTCCTGACTTACAATGCTGCTTCTTTTTCACGGCCATAACAACTCAGCTAGTGGAAAGCTAGCTTGCAGGCATGCTTCCTTTTGAGAGCAGAGCTCAGGGCAGGACCCTCCCTCCCGCATCCTGCCAGACTGTAGACGTAGAGGCTAACATCCTTATGTTAGGTGCTGGGAGATGTGGTGAGAAAAGCATGTGGAAGCGTTGGGCCTGAACTCACGCATATCTGAGTTGAATACAGCGATTTCCAACGGCCTTCTTCTATCAGAGTGCAGCTAGTTTCTACCTCCCATGTACGAGTGGATAGCAGACATCTGCCTCCCAGGCGTACACACTTTTGAGTGTTGAGCTTATGGCCTGTACTTCCCACATCCCGCCTGCAGGTACACTTCGCTGCAAACAGGCCTAGGCTCGATGCGTGACTGAAGTGTTGTGAGAGGTAAGCGGAATGTCCCGGCACACAAGACAAGTGCCTCCAAGCTCAATCCAGCGATTTCCTAGTAATTTCTGTCTGAGACTGGTGCTACACACGAAGTTCCATAGGTGAGAAGCTGGCTGAACGCCCTGTCCACAGGCAACTTACTTCTGAGAGTTGAGCTCACACTCAGTCCCTCACAGGTCCACACTGCCTGCAGAATGAGTTTCCAACATCTTCACCACAGACGTTTGTCAGAGGCTTCTGAGACACAAGTGGAACAATGCAGACCTGGAGGGTATGTCCAGGTGCAGGAGAGTGGTAATCTTGGAACCTCCTGACTCAGAATACTGCTGCGTTCTCACTGCCATGAGAACGCAGCTGGTTGAAAGCTGGCTTCTAGGCATGCTTCCTCGTGAGAGCTGAGGTCAGGGCAGAACCCTCCCGCATCCTGACTGCCCGTAGACATAGGTCGTAGCATAAGTACGTGAGGTGCTGGAAGGGGTTTTGTGAAAATCTTGTGGAAGTGACAGGCCTGCACTCTCGTGTATCTGAGTTCAACACAGCGATTGCCAACGTCCTTGTTCAGTTTGAGTGTAGCTCGGTTCTAGCTCCCCTGAATAAGTGCCTAGCAGACATCGGCCTGCAAAGCATACACAGTTTGAGAGTTGAGCTCATGGCCTTTACCTTGGCCATCCTGACTGCCTGTACGGTCCGCTTCCACAGCATTTCGTTGTATGCGGGACAGTAGCGAAGTGAGAACCAAGTGTCTGCCTTGTCAGTTTCGCGCCCAGCAGACGGCTGCCTCCAAGGCATGCACACTCCTTTGGATTGAGCTTTTGGCTTGTACCTCCCCTTAGCCCTAAGAGAAGGCGGAGGGTGACACTTTAAGCTGAATGACCTGTGTCTTCAAGAAGTTGGCTTTCTTTACTTGGGAAGGATATCATGCCAAAAAAATTAAAAAGAAGGAAGAAGAAAAAAGTACCTATAATGAAAAGAGTATTATCCCTGAGACATGTTAGGAAGCTTTGCCACTGCCATCAAGTTGGGTGACACAAAAGGCAATCTGGAATGAAGAAGCAGGAACATGTTAACTGTCTATTTAATAAAATACATTCATTATGCAAATCTCCTTCTTCCTGCTACTTGGACTCTCATTCTTATAGATTAGGAGGAGGTTCCTCTCTTTCACAATTGCTGCAGAATCATTTTGTATGAAGTATGGTCGTGCCTCCCCGACCCCCTGAAAACCATGATCATCGATGTTGACTGCTGGATCTGTCACCTCAGCAAACTGGACGTGACTTGTGCCTTGTTGGATTGCCAGAATGTAGAAAGAAATGTACTTTTCTTTTTTTTAACAATGTAATTTGTACTTGATAAGGACCGAACATTATTTTAGTTCATGTTTAATTTAAATTAAATATATTCTGTGGTTTAAAAAAATAGAATCGAATCGAATAGAAAATAATTGAAACAAATCAAATAAAAAGGAATCGAATAGAAAAAATTGAATCGAAATGAAATGAATTGAATCGAATTGAAAATAATCAAATCGAATCGAATCGATTTGAAAATAATCGAATCGAAAAGAATTCAATCGAAGTATTTCGAATCAAATCGAATTGAATCGAAAAGAATTTAATCGAACCGAAAAGATTTGAATGGAATCAAAAAGAAACGAATCAAATAGAATCGAATAGAATCGAATCGAAAATAATTGAATCTAATCGAATCGAAAAGTATTGAATCCAAATAAATCTAATCGAAAAGAGTAGAATCAAAAATAATTGAATTGCTTCAGAAAAAACGAATTGAATTGAATCGAATCGAAAAGAATTGAATCGAATCGATTCTAAAAGAAAGGAATTCGAATCGAAAAGACTCGAATCGAAAGATTAGAATCAAATCGAATTGAAACAAAAAGTATCGTATCGAATACAATCAAAAAAAACTAATCGAAAACTATCATATCGAAAATAAAAAAATCATATCAAATTAAAAAAAAATCGAATCGAATCGAATTGAAAAGTATCTAATCAATTCAAAACGAATCAAAAAGAATCGAATCGAATCGAATAGAAAATAATCGAAACAAATCAAATAAAAAAGAATCGAATAGAAAAAAATTGAATTGAATCAAAAAGAATCAAATCGAATTGAAAAGATTTGAATCAAATCGAATCGAAAACAATCGAATCCAATCGAATCCAATTGAAAACAATTGAATCGAACAGATTCGAATCCAATCGAATTGAATCGAAAAGAATCTAATCGAACCGAAAACATTCGAATAGAATCAAAAAGAAATGAATTAAATAGAATCAAATCGGAATGAATCAAAAAGAATCGAATCTAATCGAATCAAAAATATTCGAATCCAAATGAATTGAGTCCAAAGGAGTGGAATGGAAAAGAATCGAATCGTTTAGAAAGAAATGAATCGAATTGAATCGAATCTAATCCAAAATAATCGAATCAAATCGAATTGAAAAGAATCAAATCGAATCAAAAAGAATCAAATCGAATTGAAAAGAATCGAATTCAAAATAATCGAATCAAAGAGTCGAATCGAAAAGAATCGAAACGATTTGAATAAACTGAATCAAAGAGTCTCGAAAAGAATTGAATCGAATCAAATCAAAAAGAATCGAAACGAATTGAAAAGAATCGAATGGAATCGAATCAAAAAGAATCGAATCATACCGATTTGAAAAGAAAGACGTTCGAATTGAAAATAATCGAATCGAAAAAAATCGAATCAAATCGCACCGAATCAAAAGAATCGAATCTAATGGAAGTGAAAATAATCGAATCAAATCGAATCGAATCAAAAAGAATCAAATTGAATCAAATCGAAAGGAATCGAATTGAATCGATTCGAAAAGAAAGGAATTCAAATCAATAACTTTCGAATAGAAAGATTCGAATTGAATCAGATCGAATCAAAAAGAATCGAATTGAATCGAGTAGAAAAGAAAGGAATAGAAAACTATCGAATGTAAATGAAAAAAATCGAATCGAAGAGAATTGAATCGAATCGAAGAGAATCGAATCGAAAAGAAAAGGATCGCATCTAATTGTATCGAATAGAAAATAAATCAAAACGAAAAGAATTGAATCGAATCGAAAAGGATTGAATCGAATCAAATTGAATAGAAAAGAATCGAATCTAATCGAAAAGAATCGAATCTAATAGAAAAAATCAAATCAAATCGAAAAGAATCGAATCGAATCGAAAAGAATCGAATCGAATTGAAAAGGATCGAATCGAATCAAATCGAATAGAAAAGAATCGGATCGAATCAAAAAGAATCGAATCAAATTGAATCGAAAAGAATCAAATCCAATCGAAATGAATCGAATCGAATCGGAAAGAATCGAATCGAAACGAAAATAATCAAATCGAATCGAATCAAATTGAAAAGAATCGAAACTAATCGAATGAAATCGAAAATGATCTAATCGAATCAATTCTAAAAGAAAGAATTCGAATCGAAAAGACTCGAATCGAAAGATTCGAATCAAATCGAATCGAAACAAAAAGAATCGAATTGAATAGAAATTAAAAGAAAAGAATCGAAAACTATCATATCGAAACGTAAAAAATCATATCAAATCGAATCGAATTGAAAAGGATCGAATCAATTGGAAATGAATCAAAAAGAATCGAATCGAAAAGAAACGAATCAAAAAGAATCGAATTGAATCGAAAAGAATAGAATCTAAACGAATTGAAAAGAATCGAATCAAAATAAATCGAGTCGAAAGGCGTGGATTTGTAAAGAATTGAATCGATTCGAAAAAAATGAATCGATTGAATCAAATCGAATCGAAAATAATCGAATTGAAAAGAATAGAAAAGTATTGAATCGAATCGAAAACAATCGAATCGAACCGAAACGAAAAGAATCAAATCGAATCGAAAAGAATAGAATCGAATTCAATCAAAAAGAATCGAATCGAAAAGGATCGAATCATAAAGAACCGAATCGAAAAGAATTGAATCAGAGTCGAATCGAAAATAATCGAATCGATTTGAAAAAAAAGAATTGATTTGAATCGACTCGAAAAGAATCGAATCGAATAAAAAAGAATCAAATAGAATCAAAAAGAATCGAATTGAATCAAATCGAAAAGAAACAAATCAAATCGATTCGAAAAGAAAGAAATTCGAATCGAAGAGACTCAAATAGAAAAGAATCTAATCGAATGGAATCGAAAATAATCGAATTGAATCGCACCGAATCAAAAGAATCGAATAGAATGGAAGTGAAATTAATCGAATCGAATCGAATCAAAAAGAATCGAATCGAATCGAATCGATTCAAAAAGAAAGGAATTCGGGATCCCTGGGTGGCACAGTGGTTTGGCGCCTGCCTTTGGCCCAGGGCGCGATCCTGGAGTCCCGGGATCAAATCCCACATCGGGCACCAGGTGCATGGAGCCTGCTTCTCCCTCTGCCCGTGTCTCTGCCTCTCTCTCTCTCTGTGACTATCATAAATAAATAAAAAAAATAAAAAGAAATAAAAAAACTTTAAAAAAAACAAAAAGAAAGGAATTCAAATCAAAAACACTCGAATAGAAAGATTCGAATCGAATCGAATCGAAAAGAATTGAATCGAATTGAATAGACAAGAAATGAATAGAAAACTATCGAACGGAAATGAAAAAAATCGAATCGAATCAAAGAGAATCGTATCAAATCAAAAAATTCGAATCAAATCGAATATAAGAATCGAATCGAATCGAATCGAAATGAATCAAATCGAATCAAAAAGGATTGAATCGAATTGTATCGAATAGAAAAGAATCAAATCAAATCGAAAAGAATCGAATCTAATCGAAAAGAATCGATAGAATTGAATTGAAAAGAATCAAATAAAAAAGAATCAAATCAAATCGAAAAGAATTGAATCAAATCGAAAAGAATCGAATTGCATCGAAACAAATCGAAAATAATCGAATCAAATCGATTCGAAAAGAATGAAATTTGAATAGAAGAGACTCGAATTGTAAAGAAACGAATAGAATCGAATAAAAAATCGAATCAAATCGCACTGAATCAAAAGAATCAAAATCAATGGAAGTGAAAATTATCGAATCGAATCCAATCGAATCAAAAAGAATCAAATCAAAAAGAATCGAATCAAATTCATTCAAAAAGAAAGGAATTCAAATAAAAAACACTCGAATAGAAAGATTCGAATAGAATCGAATCAAATCGAATCAAAAAGAACCGAATCGAATTGAAAAGAATTGAATTGAATTGTATCGAATAGAAAAGAATCAAATCAAATCGAAAAGAATCGAATCGAATTGAAAAGGATCGAATTGAATCAAATCGAATAGAAAAGAATCGGATTGAATTGAAAAGAATCGAATCAAATTGAATCGAAAAGAATCAAATCCAATCGAAATGAATCGAATCGAATCGGAAAGAATCGAATCGAAACAAAAATAATCAAATCGAATCGAATCAAAACAACTGAATCGAATCAAATTGAAAAGAATCGAAACTAATCGAATGAAATCGAAAAGAATCTAATCGAATCAATTCTAAAAGAAAGGAATTCGAATCGAAAAGACTCGAATAGTAAGATTTGAATCAAATCTAATCGAAACAAAAAGAATAGAATCGAAAAGAAAGGAATCGAAACTATCATATCGAAACGTAAAAAGTCATATCAAATCGAAAAAAAATCTAATCGAATCGAATTGAAAAGGATCAAATCGATTCGAAATGAATCAGAAAGAATTGAATCGAAAAGAATCGAATCGAAAAGAAACGAATCAAAAAGAATCGAATTGAATCAAAAAGAATAGAATCTAATCGAATTGAAAAGAATCGAATCAAAATAAATCGAGTCGAAAGGCGTGGAATTGAAAAGAATCAAATCGATTCGAAAAAAACGAATCGATTGAATCGAGTCGAATCGAAAATAATTGAATTGAATCGAATTGAAAAGAATAGAAAAGAATCGAATCGAATCGAAAAGAATCGAATCGAATTGAATCGAAAAGGATCGAATCGAAAGACTCGAATCATAAAGAATCGAATCGAATCAAAGAGTCGAATCGAAAAGAATCGAATCGATTTGAAAAAAAACGAATTGATTCGAATCGACTCGAAAAGAATTGAATCGAATCAAAAAGAATCAAATAGAATCAAAAAGAGTCGAATCGAATCAAATCAAAAAGAATCAAATCAAATCGATTTGAAAAGAAAGAAATTCGAATCGAAGAGACTCGAATCGAAAATAATCGAATCGAATGGAATCAAAAATAATCGAATCGAATCGCACTGAATCAAAAGAATTGAATCGAATGGAAGTGAAAATAATCGAATCGAATCAAAAAGAATTGAATCGAATCGAAAAGAATCGAATCAATTCAAAAAGAAAGGAATTCAAATCAAAACCACTCGAATAGAAAGATTCGAATCGAATCAAATCGAATCGAGAAGAATCGAATCGAATCGAATAGAAAAGAAACGAATAGAAAACTATCAAAGAGAAATGGAAAAATCGAATCGAATCGAATCGAAGAGAATCGAATCGAATCGAAAAAGATCGAATCGATTCGAATATAAGAATCGAATAGAATCGAAAAGAATCGAATTGAATCGAAAAGGATTGAATCGAATCAAATCAAATAGAAAAGAATCGGATCGAATCGAAAAGATTCTAATCGAAACGAAACAAAAAGAATCGCATCGAATAGAATCGAAAAGAACGATTCGAAAACTATCGTATCGAAACCAAAAAAATCGAATCGAATCGAATCTAAACAAAAAGGATCGAATCGAATCGAATCGAAAATAATTGAAACAAATCAAATAAAAAAGAATCAAATAGAAAAAATCAAATTGAAAAGAAATGAATTGAATCAAAAAGAATCTAATTGAAAGGAATCTAATCGAATAGATTCAAATCGAATCGAGTCGAAAAGAATTGACTCGAAACGAAAAGAACTGAATCGAAAAGTATCGAATCGAATTGAAAAAAACGAATCAAATCTAATCTAAAAGAATTGAATCGAATCGAATCGAATTGAAAAGATCATATCGAATCGAATAGAAAAGAATCGAATTGAATCAAATCGATTTGAAAAGAATGGAATTCGAATCGAAAAGAATCAAATAGAATCGAATTGAAAAGAACTGAATTGAATCAAATAGAAAAGAATAGAATTGTAAAGAATCGAATAGAATAGATTCAAATCGAGTCGAATCGAATCGAAAAGAATGGAATTGAATCGAAAAGGATCGAATCGAATCAAATCGAATATAAAAGAAACGAATCGAATCGAAATCGAATCGAATCGAATCGAATCGAAAAGAATTTTAAAAAGTCAAATAAAAAAGTATCAAATCGAATTGAAAAGTATCGAATTGAATTGATTCGATTCAAAAAGAATCGAACCGAATCAAATCGAAAGAATTGAAGCGAATTGAATCAAAAAGAACCTAATCCAAATGATTCAAATCGAAAAGAATCAAATCAAATCAAATAAAAAAGAATGGAATCAAATCAAATCCAATCTAAAAGAATCGAAACAAATCGAATGAAAAAGAATTGAATCAAATCACAAAAATCGATTTGAACTGAAAAGAATCGAATCAAAAAGAACCGAATTGATTCAAATCGAAAAGAATCGAATTGAAAGGAATCTAATCGAATAGATTCAAACTGAATCGGATTGAAAAGAAAGGAATCAAATCGATTCGAAAAGAAAGGAATTCGAATCGAAAAGACTCGAATCGAAAAGAATCAAATCGAATCGATTCGAAAAAAATCGAATCGAATCGCATGGAATCAAAAGAATCGAATCGAATGGAAGTGTAAAGAATCGAATCGAATCGAAAAGAATCGAATCAAAAAGAATCGAATCGAATCAAATCGAAAAGAATTGAGTCGACACATTTGATTCGAATCGAATCAAATTGAAAAGAAATGAATCGAAAACAATCGAATCAAATTGAAAAAAATCGAATCGAATTGAATCGCATCCAAAAAAAATCCAATGGAATCGAATCAAAAAGAATCGAATCGAATCAAATCGTTTGGAAAAGGAATTCGAATCGAAAAAACTCGAATCGTAAGATTCAAATCGAATCAAATAAAAAAGAAACGAATCAAAAACTATCGAATCAAAACGAAAAAAATCGAATCGAATCGAATCGAATCGAAAAGGATTGAATCGAATCGTATCGAAAAGAATCAAATCAAATCGAAAAGAATCGAATCGAATCGAAAAGAAAAAATCTAATAAAAAATTGTATTGAAAATATTGAATTGAATGGAAAAGAATCGAATCAAATCAAAAAGAATTAAATTGAATCGAACCGAAAACAATCGAATCGAATCGAATTGAATCGAATTGAAAGGAAACGAATCAAAAACTATCATATCGAAATGAAAAAAATCGTATCGAATCGAAATAAATCAAATCGAATCGAATCGAAAGGGATCGAATTGATTCGAAACGAATCAAAGAGTCGAATTGAATGGAAAAGAATCGAATCGAATCGAAAATAATTGAAACAAATCAAATAAAAAACGAATAGAAAAAATCAAATCGAATCGAAAAGAATCGAATCGAATAAAAAAGAATTAAATCGAATCGAACCGAAAACAATCGAATCAAATCAAATTGAAAAGAATTTAATCGAAGAGTTTCGAATCGAATTGAATGGAATCAAAAAGAATCGTATCTAATCGAATCGAAAAGAATCGAATCCAAATGAATTGAGTCGAAAGGAGTGGAATCGAAAAGAATCGAATCATTTAGAAAAAAAGAATCAAAATGTATCGAATCGAATCGAAAATAATCAAATCGAATCGAATTGAAAAGAATAGAAAAAATCGAATCGAAGAGAATCGAATCGAATCGAAAAGAATCGAATCGAATTGAATCAAAAAGAATCGAACATAATCGAATCGAAAAGAATCGAATCAAATAGAAAAGAATCGAATCCAAAATAATCGAATTGAAGAGTCGAATCGAAAAGAATGGAATCAAATCCAAAAGAATGGAATCGAATCGATTCGAAAAGAAAGGAATTCAAATCAAAAAGACTCGAATAGAAAGATTCGAATTGAATCGAATAGATAAGAATCAAATCGAATCAAATCAAATCCATTAGAAAAGAAAGGAATTTGAATTGAAAAGACTCGAATCGAAAAGAATCGAATCGACGCGATTCGAAAAAAATCGAATCAAATCACACGGAATAAAAGAATCAAATCGAATGGAAGTGTAAAGAATCGAATCGAATCGAAAAGAATTGAATCGAATCGAAAGATTCAAATCGAATCAAATCGAAAAGAAACGAATCAAAAACTATTGAATCAAATCGAAAAAAATTGAACCGAATTGAATCGCATCGAAAAAAATCAAATCGAATCGAATCGAAAAGAATCGAATCAAATAAAAAGAATTGAATCAAATCGTTTTGAAAAGAAAGGAATTCGAATTGAAAAGACTCGAATCGTAAGATTCGAATCGAATCAAATCAAAAAGAAACGAATCAAAAACTATCAAATCGAAATAAAAAAATCGAATCGAAAAGAATCAAATCAAATCGAAAAGGATCAAATTGAATCATATCGAATAGAAAAGAATCAAATCAAATTGAAAAGAATCAAATCGAATAGAATCGAATCGAATTGAATAGAAAAGAATAAAAAAATCTAATAAAAAAGAATCGAATCGAATCGAAAATATCGAATCAAATGGAAAAGAATCGAATCAAATGGAAAAGAATTGAGTGGAAAAGAATCGAATCGAATTGAATCGAAAGGAATTGAATCGAATCTAAAAGAATCGAATCTAAAAGAATCGAATCGAATCTAAAAGAATCGAATCGAATCGAAAGGAATCGAAAATAGAAAACTGTCGATTCGAATCTAAAAGAATCGACTCAAATCGAATCGAAGAGAATCGAATTGAATCAAAAAAATGGAATTGAACCTTAAAGAATAGAATCGAATCGAAAAGAATCGATTCGAATTGAAAAGAACCGAATCGAATCAAATCGAAAAGAATCGAATTGAAAAGAATCTAGACGAATAGCTTCAAATCGAATTGAATCGAATCCAATATAATCGAATCGAATTGAATTGAAAAAATAGATTCGAATGG
Organism: Canis lupus familiaris; assembly: GCF_011100685.1. Classification (NCBI taxonomy): domain Eukaryota; kingdom Metazoa; phylum Chordata; class Mammalia; order Carnivora; family Canidae; genus Canis; species Canis lupus. Next base: position 66,695 of record NW_023330668.1, on the reverse strand, counting down.
AATCAAAAAGAATCGAATCAAGTCAAATCGATTCGAAAAGAAAGGAATTTGAATCGAATTGAATCGAAAAGAATTGAATAGATTCGAATCGAATCGAATTGAAAAAATTTGAAACGAATCTAATCAGATCGAATGGAATAGAATCAAATCAAATAGAAAAGAATTGAATTGAATCGAACCGAATCAAAAATAATCAAATAGATCGAATCAAAAAGAATCGAATCGATTTGAAATGAATAGAGTAGAATCAAATCGAAGCGAAGTGAAAAGATTCGAATCGAATCGAAAAGAATTGAAATGAATCGAACTGAATCCAAAAGAATTGAATCGAATCAAACAGTATAGAATCGAATGCAAAGAATCGAATGCAAAGAATCGAATCAAATAAAAAAGAATCGAATCAAAAAGAATTGAATCGAAACGAAAAGAATCCAATTGTATCGAATCAAATCATAAACAATCAAATCGAATCGAATCGAAAAGAATCAAATTGAATCAAATCGAAAAGAATCGAATGGTATCGAATTGAATCGAAAAGAATTGAATCATATCTAATTGAATTGAAAAGAATCAAATCGAAAAGAATCGAATCGTATCAAATCGAATCGAATCGAAAAGAATCAAATTGAAAAAAAAGAAAAGAATCAAATTGAATAGCATCGAAAAGAATCGAATCGAATCGAAAAGAATTCAATCGAATTGAATCGAATCGAAAAGAATTCAATCGAATTGAATCGAATCAAAAAGAATCGAATCGAACCGAAAAGAATCAAATCGAATGGAATCGAATAGAATTTAATTGAATCGAAAAGAATTGAATTGAATCAAAAAGAATCAAATAGATTCAAATCGAATCGAATTGAAAAAATTTGAAACGAATCTAATCAGATCGAATGGAAAAGAATCGAATCAAATCGAAAAGAATTGAATCAAATCGAACCGAATCAAAATAATCGAATAGATCGAATCAAAAAGAATCGATCGATTTGAAATGAAAAGAGTAGAATCTAATCTAAGCAAAGTGAAAAGATTTGAATCGAATTGAAAAGAATCGAAACCAATCGAATTGAATCCAAAAGAATTAAATCAAATCGAACAGTATCGAATCGAATCCAAAGAATCGAATTGAATCAAATCGAAATGAATCGAATCGAAAAGAATCGAATCGAAACGAAAAGAATCCAATTATATCGAATCAAATCGTAAACAATCAAATCGAATCGAATTGAATTGAATCGAAAAGAATCGAAGGGTATCGAATTGAATCGAAAAGAATCAAATCATATCTAATTGAATTGAAAAGAATCAAATCGAATAGAACTGAAAAGCATGGAATCGAATCGAATCGAATCGAAAAGAATCAAATCGTATCGAATCGAATCAAAAAGAATCTAATCGAATAGCATCGAAAAGAATCGAAATGAATAGAAAAAAATCAAATCTAATCGAATCGAAAAGAATCAAATCGAATCGAAAAGAATCGAATTGAATAGCATCGAAACGAATCGAATCAAAACGAAAAGAATCAAATCTAATCGAATCGAAAAGAATCAAATCGTATCGAATGGAATCAAAAAGAATCGAATCATATTGAATTGAATTGAAAAGAATTGAATCAAATAGAACTGAAAAGAATCGAATCGAATCGAATTGAATCGAAAAGAATCGATTCCAATGGAATTGAATTGAAAAGAATCTAATCGAACAGTACCGAATCAAATTGAAAAGAATCGAATCAAATAAAATCGAAAAGAATCTAATTGAAACGAAAAGAATCGAATCGAATCGAATCGAATAGAAAAGAATTGAATTGAAAAAATCGAATCGAAAAGAATCGAGTTGAGTTGAATCGAATCGAAAAGAATTGAGTCAAATCGTATCGAATAGAAAAGAATCGAATTGAATCGAATCGAAAAGAATCGAATCGAATGGAATTGAATCGAATTGAATCGAAAAGAATCAATCGAATCGAATTGAATTGAAAAGAATCGAATAGATTCAAATTGAAACGAATCGAAAAAATCGAAACGAATTGAATCATATCGACTGGAAAAGAATCGAATCGAACTGAATCGAAAAGAATCGAATTGAACAGAACCAAAAAGAATCGAATCGAATTGAATTGAGAAGAATCGTATCGAATTGAACCTAATTGAATGGAAAAGAATCGAATCGATTCCAATCGAATTGAATGGAAAATAATCGAATCAAACAGTATCGAATCTAATTGAAATGAATCGAATCAAATAAAATAGAAAAGAATCAAATCGAAAGGAAAATAATCGAATCGAATCGAATTGAAAAGAATCGATTCAAATAAAATATAAAAGAATCGAATCGAAACAAAAAGAATTGAATCGAATCGAATTGAAAATAATCGAATTGAATCAAAAAGAATCGAATTGAAATGTATCGAAGCGAAGCGAAAAGAATCAAATCGAATCGGAAAGATCGAATCGAATCGAATTGAATCGATTCGAATCAAAAAGAATCGAATCTAATCAAATTGAATCGAAAAGAATCGAATCGGATCGAAAAGAATAGAATCGTATAGAATCTAATTGAAAAGAACCAAATCGTATTGAAATGAATCGCAAAGAATCGAAATGAATAGAATCGAAAAGAATCGAATCGAAAAGAATCGCATCAAAACAAAAAGAATCGAATCAAATCGACTCAAAAAGAATCGAAAAGAATCGAATCGAATCAAAAAGAATCGAATCGAATCGAATCAGAAAGAATCGAAATGAATCGATTCGAAAAGAATCGAATGAGATCAAATCGAAAAGAATTGAATCGATTCGAATTGAAAAGAATCAAATCGAATTGAATTGAAACGAAAAGAATTGAATTGAATTGCACCGAATCGAAAATAATTGAATCGAATTGAATAAAAAATAATCGAATCGAATCGAATCGAATATAATTGGAATTGAATCGAATTGATAATCGAATAGAATCACATCAAATCGAGTCGATTGAAAATAATCGAATCAAATCAAATAGATTCAAAAACAATCGAAATAAATCGAATCGAATTAAAAATAATCGAATCAAATCGTATCAAATCAAATAAAAAAGAATCGAACCGAATCGAAAAGAATCGAATAGAATCGAATAAAAAAGAATCGATATGAATCGAATCGAGTAGAAATGAATCGAAGCTAGGCGAAAAGAATCGAATCGAATCAAAAATTATCTAAACAAAAAATAAAAAAATTAAACGAATCCAATTGAATCAAAAAGAATCGAATTGAATCGAAAAGAATCGATTCAAAATGTAACAAATCGAATCCAAATGGTCGAATCAAATCAAATCGAAAAGAATCCAATCGAAAAGAATCAAATCGAAATGAAAAGAATCGAATTGAAAAGAATAGAATAGAATAGAATAGAATAGAATAGAACAGAAATGATTCGAATGAAAAGAATCTTATCGAATCGAATCGAAAAGAATATTATCGAATCGAATCAAAAAGAATCCAATATAATCGAAGAGAATTGAATTGAAAAGAATCGAATCGAAGAGAATCTAATCGAAACGAAAAGAATCAAATTGAATCGAATCGAAAAGAATCGAATTGAATCAAAAAGAAAGAATTGAAAAGAATCAAATTGAATTGAATCAAATCGAAAAGAATCAAATCGATTCATATCGAACCGAAAAGAATCAAATCGAATCGAATCGAAAAGAATAGAATTGTATTGAAAAGAATCGAATTGCATCGAAAAGAATCGAATCGAATCGAAAATAATTGAATCGAATGCAATCAAAACGAAAAGAATCGAATCGAATCGAATTGAAAATAATCAAATCGAATTGATTGAATCGAAAAGAATCGAATCGAATCGAATCACATCGAATCAAAAATAACTGAATCGAATTGAATAAAAAATAATCGAATCGAATCGAATCAAAAATAATTAGAATTGAATTGAATTGATAATTGAATCGAATCAAATCGAGTCGAATCGAAAATAATCGAATCCAATCAAATCGATTCGAAAAAATCAAATCAAATTGCATCGAATCAAAAATAATCTAATCGAATCGTGTTGAATCGATTTGAATTGAAAAGAATCGAAACAAATCGAATCGAAGTGATAAGAATCAAATTGAATCGTATCGAATCAAAAAGAATCCAATCGGATCGAATCGGATCGAATCAAAAAGAATCGAATCGGAAAGAATTGAATCGAAGAGAATCTAATCGAAATGAAAAGAATCGAATCGAATCAAAAAGTCGTATCGAAATGACAAGAGTCGAATTGAATCGAATCAAAAAGAATCAAATTGAAAAGAATCGAATCGAAAAAGTCGAATGGAAAAGAATCAAATTGAATTGAATCGAATCGAAAAGAATCGAATCGAATCATATCGAATTGAAGAGAATCGAATTGAATCGAAAAGAATCGAATTGAATGGAATGGAATCGAATCGAATCGAAAAGAATCAATCAAATCGAATTGAATCAAAAAGAATCAAATAGATTCGAATCGAAAAGAATTGAAAAAAATCGAAACGAATCGAATCATATCAAATCGAAAAGAATCGAATCGAATCGAAAAGAATCGAATCAAAGTTAATCGAAAAGAATCGAATCGAACAGAACCGAAAAGAATCGAATCGAAAAGAATCGTATCGAATCAAATCAAATTGAATCGAAAAGAATCGAATCGATTACAATTGAATTGAATCGAAAAGAATCGAATCGAACAGTATCGAATCTAATTGAAATGAATCGAATCAAATAAAATAGAAAAGAATCAAATCGAAACGAAAAGAATCGAATTGAATTGAATTGAAAAGAATCGAATTGAATCGAAAAGCAACGAATCGAAAAGAATCGAATCGAAACAGAAAGAATCGAATCAAATGGAAAAGATCGAATTGAAAATAATCAAACTGGATTGAATTGAATCAAAAAGAATCGAATCGTATCAAATTGAAAAGAATCAAATCGAATTGAATCAAAAAGAATAGAATTGTATTGAAAAGAATCGAATCGAATCGAAAAAGAATTGAATCGAATCGAATCGAAAAGAATTGAATCGAATGCAATCAAATCGAAAAGATTCGATTCAAATTGAAAAGAATCAAATCGAATTGATTGAATCGAAAAGAATCAAATAGAATTGAATCACATCGAATAGAAAATAATTGAATCGAATTGAATAAAAAATAATCGAATCAAATCGAATTGAATCGAGAATAATTGAAATTGAATGGAATCAATAATCGAATCGAATCAAATCGAGTCGAATCGAAAATAATCGAATCAAATCGATTCGAAAAAATCGAATAAAATTTCATCGAATCAAAAGTAATCGAATTGTATTGAATCGATTCGAATTGAAAAGAATCGAATCGAATCGAAAAGAATCAAATTGAATCAAATCAAAAAGAATCGAATCCAAAGAATCGAATTGTAGAGAATCTAATCGAAACGAAAATATTCGAATCGAATCGAATCGAATCAAAAAGAATCGAATCTAAATGAAAAAAATCGAATAGAATAGATCGAAAAGATCGAATTGAATGGAATCAAATCAAAAAGAATCGAATCGAATCGTATCGAATCGAAAAGAATCAAATTGAATTGAATCAAAAAGAATAGAATCGTATTTAATTGAATCGAAAAGAATCGAATCGAATCAAAATGAATCGAATCAAATCGAAAAGAATCGTATCGAATTGAATTGAATCAAAAAGAATCCAATCGAACATAATCGAATCGAATTGAAACAAATCGAATCGAAAAGAATCGAATCGAAACGAAAAGAAAGGAATCGAATCGAATCGAAAAAAATTGAATGGTATTGAATCGAAAATAATTGAATCATATCAAATTGAATTGAAAAGAATCAAATCGAACAGAACCCAAAAAAATCAAATCAAATCGAATCGAAAAGAATCAAATTGTATCGAATCGAATAGAAAAGAATCGAATCGAATCCATCGAAAAGAATCAAATCAAATTGAAAAGAATCGAATCAAATCGAAAAGAATCGAATTGAATAGCATCGAAATGAATCGAATTGAATCGAAAAGAATCGAATTGAATAGCATCGAAACGAATCGAATCAAAATGAAAAGAATCGAATCGAATCGAAAAGAATCGAATCGTATCGAATGGAATTGAAAAGAATCGAATCATATCGAATTGAATCGAAAAGAATCGAATCGAATAGAATCGAAAAGAATCGAATCAAATACAATCAAAAAGAATCGTATTGAATCGAATCGAATTGAATCGAAAAGAATCGAATTGAATCTTATATACTCGAATCAAAAAGAATCGAGTTGATTCAAATCAAAAATATCAAACCGAATCGAAAAGAATCGAATTGAAAAGAAAAGAATTGATTCAAATCGAAAATAATCGAATTGAATCAAAACGATTCGAATCGATATGAAACAAATGGAATCGAAAATAATAGAATTAAATCGAACTGAATCGAAATGAAAATAATCAAATTGAATCGAATTGAAAATAATCAAATCGAATCGAAAAAAATTGAATCGAATCTAATCAAAAATAATCGATTTGCATTGAATCGAATCGAAAATAATCGAATTGAATTGAATTGAAAATAATGAAATCGAATCGAAAATAATCGAATCAAAAGTAATCTTATCGAATCGAAAATAATCGAATCGAATCGAATCAAATAAAAAATAATTGAACCAAATCGATCGAATTGAATTGAAAATAATTGAATCGAATCGAACCGAATTGAATCGAAAATAAGCGAATCGAATCGAATTGAAAATAATCGAATCGAATTGAGAAGAATCGATCGAATGAAAAATAATCAGATCGAATTGAAAATAATTGAATCCAATCCAATCAAAACGAATCGAAAATAATCAAATTGAATTGAATTGAATCGAAAGTAATCGAGTCAAATCGAAACTAATCGAATCGATTCAAATCGAATCGAATCGAAAATAATCAAATCGAATCGAAAATAATCGCATCAAATCGAATTGAATCGAAAATAATCGATTCGCATCGAATCGAATTGAAAATAATCCAATCAAATTGAATTGAAAATAATCCAATCGAATCGAAAAGAATCCAATCGAATCGAAAAGAATCCAATCGAAAAGAATCGAATCGATTCGAATTGAAAATAATCGAATCGAATCGAATCGAATCGAAAATAATCGATTCGCATCAAATTGAATCAAATCGAAAATAATTGAATCGAATTGAATAAAAAATAATCGAATCGAATCGAAAATAATGGAATCGAATATAAAAGAATCGAATCGAAAATAATCGAATGGATTCAAATCGAAAAGAATGGAATCGAAGAGAATCGAATTGAATCAAAAATAATTGAATCGAAACGAATCGAAAATAATCGAATCGAATCGAAAAGAATCGAATCAAATCGAATCGATAATAATCTAATCGAATCATCAAATCGAATCGAATAGAATCGAATCGAATCGAAAAGAATGGAATCGAAGAGAATCGAATCGAAAATAATCGAATCAAATCAATAGAATCGAAAACAATCAAATAAATGGAAACCAAAAGAATCGAATAGAATTGAAAAGAATCGAATTGAATAAAAAATAATCGAACCAAATCGAATTGAATCAAAAATAATCGAACCAAATCGAATCGAAAATAATCGAATCGAATCGAATCAAAATATCGATTAATATCAAATCGAATTGAATAGAAAATAATAGAATTGAATTGAATCGAAAATAATCAAATCGAATTGAAAATAATCGAATCGAATTGAAAATAATCGAATCGAAAATAATCGAATCGATTCGAATGGAAAATAATCGAAACGAATCGAAAAGAATCAAATCGAAAATAATCGAACCGAATCGAAAATAATCGAATCGAATCGAATCAAAAATAATCGAATCGAATCGAATTAAAACGAATCGATTAGAAAATAATCGATTCACATCGAATCGAATCGAAAATAATCGAATCGAATCGAATTGAAAATAATCAAATCGAAAATAACTGAATCGAATAAAAAATAATCGAATCGAAAAGAATTGAGTCATTTGAATCATAAATATTGAATCGAATCGAAAAGAATTGAATCGAATTGAAAAGAATCGAATCGAATCGAAAATTATCGAATCGAATCGAATGTAATTGAATCGAAAATAATCAATTCGCATTGAATAGAATCGGAAATAATCGAAATGAATTGAAAAGAATCGAATCGAATCGAAAATAATCTAAACTAATCCAATCGAATCAAATCGAAAATAATCGAACCGAATCGAACCGAATTGAATCTAAAATAATCAAATCGAATCGAACCGAATTGATTCAAAAATAATCGAATCGAATGTAATCGAATCGAAAATAATCAATTCGCATCGAATCGAATCGGAAATAATCAAAATGAATTGAAAAGAATCGAATCGAATCGAAAATAATCTAAACTAATCCAATCGAATCAAATCGAAAATAATCGAACCGAATCGAACCGAATTGAATCTAAAATAATCGAATCGAATCGAACCGAATTGATTTGAAAATAATCGAATCAAATCGAATCGAAAATAATCGAATTGAATCGAATCGAATTGAATCAAAAATAATTGAATCAAATCGAAAATAATCGAACCGAATCACATCGAATTGAATTGAAAATAATCGATTCGAATCGAACCAAATTGAATCGAAAATAATCGAATCGAATCGAAAAGAATCGAATCGAATCAAAAAGAATTGAATCGAATTGAAAATAATCGAATCAAATCGAATCAAATCGAATAAAAAATAATCAAATTGATTTGCATTGAATCGAAAATAATTGCATCGAATCAAATTGAATCGAAAATAATCGATAGCATCGAATCGAATCGAAAATAATCCAATTGAATTGAAAAGATTCCAATCGAAAATAATCGAATTGATTCGAATCGAAAATAATCTAATCAAATTGAAAATAATCGAATCGAATCGAATTGAATCGAAAATAATCGATTCACATCAAATCGAATCGAATTGAAAATAATCGAATCGAATAAAAAAGAATCGAATCGAAAAAAATCGATTCGAATCGAAAATATTTGAATCGAACCACAATGAATCGAATCAAATCAAAATAATCGTATTGAATTGAATAAAAAATAATCGAATCTAATGCAATCGAATCGAATCGAAAATATTCGAATACAATCGAATTGAATCGAAAATAATCGAATCGAATCAAATCGAATCAAAAATAATCGAATCAAACCATTGAGTTGAGTCAAATAAAAAATAATCGAATCGAATCGAAAAGAATCAAATTGAATCAAATCGAATCGAATCGAATTGAAAAGAATCGATCAAATCGAAAAGAATTGAATCGAATCGAAAAGAATCGAATCGAAAAGTATCGAATCAAATCGAATCGAATTGAATCAAAAAGAATTGAATCGTCGGATCCCTGGGTGGCACAGCGGTTTAGCGCCTGCCTTTGGACCAGGGCGCGATCCTAGAGACCTGGGATCAAATCCCACGTCAGGCTCCCGGTGCATGGAGCCTGCTTCTCCCTCTGCCTATGTCTCTGCCTCTCTCTCTCTCTCTCTGTGACTATCATAAGTAAATCATAAAAAAATTTAAAAAAAAACTTAAAAAAAGATTTGAATCGAATCGAAAGAATCGAATCAAATCGAAAAGAATCGAATCGAATCGAAAAGAATAGAATCGATTCGAAAAGATTCGAATCGAATTGAATCAAATCGAAAAGAATCGAATCTAATCGAAAAAGATAGAATCAAAATGAAAAGAATCGAATCGAAACGAAAGATTTGAATCGAATTGAATCGAATCTAAAGGAATCGAATCGAATTGAAAAAATCGAATCGAATCAAAAAGAATAGAATAGAATCGAAGAGAATCGAATCGAAAAGAATAGAATCGAATCGTATCGAAAAGAATCGAATCAAATCGAATGGAAAAGAATCGAATCGAATAGAAAAAAATCGAGTCGAATTGAAAAGAATCAAATCGATTCATAAAGAATCGAATTGAATCACATCGAAAAGATTTCAATCGAATCGAACTGAAAAGAATCGAATCGAAACAAATCGAATCAAAAAGAATCGAATCGAATCGAATCAAATTGAATCAAATAGAAAAGAATCTATCGAATTGAAAAGAATCGAATCGATAAGAATCGAATTGAAAGAATTGCATCGAATCAATTTGAATCGAAAAGAATTGAATCGAATCGAATTGAAAAGAATCGAATCAAATCCCTAACCCTAACCCCTAACCCTAACACTAAACCTATCCTAAACCTAACTCTTAACCCTACCACTTAACCCTAACCCTAACTCTAACCATAACCCTAACCCTAACCCTAACCCCTATCCCTAACCCTAACCTGAACACTAACCCTAAACTTAACCCGTACACTAACCCTAACCGTACTCTAACCCTAACAGGTACCCTAACACTAACCTGTACCTCAACCCTAACCCATACCCTAACCCGTACCCTAAACCTAAGCCCACACCCTAACCCGTACACTAACCCGTCCACTAACCCTAACCCTAACCATTACTCTAACACTAACCCGTACCCAAACCCGTACCCTAACCCGTATCCTAACCCTAACACTAACACGTACCTAACCATAACCCTAATCCTAACTCCTAACACTAACCCTAACCCTAACATCTAACCCTAACCCTAAAACCTAACCCCTAACCCTAAACCTAAACCAAAAACAAACCCTAACCCTTAACCCTAACCTTAATCCCTACCCCTAACCCTAACCCTAACCGGAACCCCTAACCACTAACCCTAAACCTAACCCTAACCCTTAACCCTAACCCTTAACCCTAACCCTACCTAACCCTAACCCTAATCCTAACCCTAACCCAAACCCTAACCCTAACCTTAACCCCTAACCTTAACACTAACACTAACACTATCCCCCTAAACCTAACCCTAACCCCTAACCCTAACCCTAACCCGAAAACTAACACTAACACTAACACTAACCCTAACCCCTAACTCTAAACCTAAACCTAAACCTAACCTGAAACCTAACCCATACACTAAACCGTACCCTAACGCTAACACTCACCATAACATAAACCGAACCCTAACCTGTACCCTAACTCTAATCTGTACCCTAAACCTAACCCTAACCTGTACCCTAACACGCACCCAAACCCGTACCTTAACCCTAACACTATCCCGTACACTATCCCTAACCCTAACCCTTACACTAACCCTATTCCGTACCCTAACCCTAACCAGTACCCGTACCCTAACCCTAACCCGTTCCCTAACCGTAACCGTAACCCATACTCTAACCGTAACCCATACCCTAACCCCTAACCCTAATCCTAACCCTTAGCCCTAACCCTTAACACTAACGCTAACCCTAACCCTTACCCTACCCAAACCCTAAACCTAATTCCTAACCCTAACCATAACCCTAACCCTAAGCTCTAAACCCTAACCCTAACCCTAACCCCTAACCCCTAACCCATAACCCCTAATCCTAACCCTAACCCTTAACCCTAACCCTAACCGTAACCCTAACACAAAACCTAACCTCTATACCTAACCCAAACCCCTAACCCCTAACCCTAACCCTAACCCTAACCTAATCCTTAACCCTACCCTTAACCCTAACCCGTACCCGTACCCTAGCCCTAACCCATACCCAAACCCATACACAAACCAGTACCCTAACCCTAACCCTAACCTGTTCCCTAAACGTAACCATAACCCATACTCTAACAGTAACCCGTACCCTAACCCTAACCCAAACCCTAAACTTTAACATAACCCTAAACCTAACCCTAACCCCTCACCCTTACCCTAACCCTAAACATAACCCTAACCCTAACCCTAGCCCTAACCCGTACCCAAACACATACACAAACCAGTACCCTAACCCTAACCCTAACCCGTTCCCTAAACATAACCGTAACCATAATCTAACCGTAACCCGAGCCCTAACCCTAACCCTTACCCTAACATAACATAACCCTAACCCTAACCCTAACCCTAACTCCTAACCCTAAACCTAACCCAAACCCTAACCCAAAACCTAACCCTTAACCCTAACCCTAACCCTTAACCCTAACCCTTAACATAACCCTAACCCTAAACTAACCCAAACCCTAAACCTAATTCCTAACCCTAACCGTAATTCTAACCCTAACCCTGAACCCCCAAACCTAACCCTAATCCCTAACCAATAACCCATAAACCTAACCCTAACCCTAACTCTTAACCCAAACCCTTAACCCTAACCCTAACCCTAGCCTAAAACCTAACCCCTAACCCTAACCCAAACCCCTAACCCCTAACCCTAACCCTAACTCTATTCCTTAACCCTACCCTTAACCCTAACCCTAACCCAAACCCTAACCCTAACCCCTAACCCTAACCATAACCCCAAACCTTAACCCTAACCCTAACACTACCCCTAACCCCTAACCCCTAACGCTATTTAATTACACTGAACCTCAACACTTAACCCTAAACGTAACCCTAACAATTACCCTAACCCTAACACTAACCGAACCCTAACCGTAACCCATACCCTAACCCTAACCCATACCCTAACCCTAAACCATACCCTAACCCTAACCCTAACCCGTACACTAACCCTAACCCTTACACTAACCCATACCCGTACCCTAACCCTAACCAGTACAGTAGCCCTAACCCGTACACTAACCAGTACCCTAACCCGTTCCCTAACCTGTTCCCTAACCATAACCGTAACCCGTACTCTAACCGCAACCCGTACCCTAACCCTAACACTAACCCTAAACCTTAACATAACCCTAAACCTAACCCCTAACCCTAAACCTAACCCTAACCCCTCATCCTTACCCTAACCCTAAACATAACCCTAACACTAACCCTAACCTTAACACTAAACCTAACCATAAACCTAACCTGTAACCTAACCCATACACTAACCCATACCCTAAACCTAACCCTAACCCGTACCCTAACCCTAACCCTAACCCAATCCCTAAACCTAACCCTAACTCGTATCCTAACCCTAACCCGATCCTGTACCCTAACCCTAACCCTAACCCATACCCATACCCTAACCCTAACAATAACCCTAACCCATACCAAACCCATACCCTAACCCTAACCCGTACCATAACCCTAATCTTACCGACACCCTAACACAAACCCGTACCCTAACCATAACCTTAACCATAAACTCACCCTAACCCTAACCCTAAAACTAACCCTAACCCAAACCCTAACCCCAAACCCTAACCCTAATCCTTAACCCTAACCCTTAACACTAACCCTAAACCTAACCCAAACCCTAACCCCAAACCCTAACCCTAATCCTTAACCCTAACCCTTAATACTAACCCTAAACCTAACCCTAACCCAAACCCTAAACCTAATTCCTAACCCTAACCGTAACCCTAACCCTAAGCCCTAAACCCTAACCCTAACCATAACCTCTAACCCCTAACCCTAACCCTAATACTTAACCCTACCCTTAACCCTACCCTTAATCCTTAACCCGTACCCTAGCCCTAACCTGTACCCTAACCCATACACAAACCAGTACCCTAACCCTAACCTTAACCTGTTCCCTAAACGTAACCGTAACACGTACCCTAACCCTAACCCTAACCCTAAACCTTAACAAAACCCTAAACCTAACCCCTAACCCTAAACCTAATCCTAACTCCTAAACATAACCCTAACACTAACCCTAACCTTAACCCTAAACCTAACCTGAAACCTAACTCATACACTAACCCGTAACCTAATTCCTAAACCTAACCGTAACCCTAACCCTAACCCCTAACCCCCAACCCTAACCCTAACCCCTAACCCATAACCCCTAAACCTAACCCTAACCCTATTCCTTAACCCTACCCTTAACCCTAACCCAAACCCTAACCCCTAACCGTAACCCCAAACCTTAACCCTAACCCTAACCCTAACACTACCCCTAACCCCTAACCACTAACGCTATTTATTTACCCTGAACCTCAACAATTAACCCTAAACCTAACCCTAACCCTTACCCTAACCCTAACCCTAACTGAAGCCTAACCGTAACTCGTACCCTAACCCTAACCTGTACCCTAACCATAAACCATACCCTAACCCCAACCCTAACCCGTACACTAACCCTAACCCGTATCCTAACCCTAACCCGTACCCTAACTCTAACACATAACCTAAATCTAACCCTGACCCTAACCCAAACAATACCCTACCCCTAATTCTAACCTGTGCCCTAAACCTTACGCTAACCCCAACCCTAACGCTAACCTGTACACTAACCCTAAATGGTACCCTAACACTAACCCTAACCCGTACCCTAATCCTAACCCTAAAACTAACCCTAACCCATACCCTAACCCTATACCGTACCCTGCCCTAATTCTAACCATAAACCGTACCCAAACATTAAAACTACCCCTAAACCTAACCGTAACTAATCATAACCCTAACCCTATCTCTAAACCTAACCCTAACCCTAATCCTAAACTAACCCTAACCCTCACCCTAACCATATCCCTAACACGTAAACTAACCCTAACCCATAAACTAAACCTAACCCTAACCCTAACCCTAGCAGTACCCTAACCCTAACCCAAACATGTACCTTAACCCTAACCCTATCCCTAAGCCGTACCCTAACCCTAACCCTAACCCTAACCCTAACCCTAACCCAAACCCTTACCCTAACACCTAACCCTAACTGTAACCCTAACCCTAACCCTAACCCCTAACACCTAACCCTAATCCTAAACCTAACCCCTAACCCCTAACCCTAACCCGAACCCGAACCCCTAACCCCTAACCCTAACCCTAAGCCTTAACCCTAACCCTTAACCATACCCCTAACCCTAACCCTAACCCTAAACCAAACCCTAACCCTAACTCCTAACACTAACCCTAACCCGTACCCTGCCCCTAAACCATAAACTAACCTGTACCCTAACCTGTACCCTAACCCGAACCCAAAACCTAATCCTATCCTGTTCCCTAACCCAAACCCTAACACTAACCCGTAACTGTACCCATACCCTAACCCATAAACAAACCCATACCCTACCCCTAACCCTAACCTGAACCCGTACCCTAAGCCTAACCCTAAACCCAACCCTAACCCTAACGCGTTCCCTAACCCTAACTCTAAACGTATCCCATACCCTAACCCAAACCCTAACCCTAACCCTAACCCATAACCTCACCCTAACCCTAACCCTAACCCTAACCCGTAAACTAAACCTAACACTATACCTAACTGTAAACAGTACCCTAACCCTAACCCTAACCCTAACCGAAACCTAACCCTAACACTAACCCTAACAGTAACCTACCCTAACCCTAATCTTAACCCTAACCCATAACCTAAACCTAACCCTAACACTAGCCCTAAACAGTACCCTAAACCTAACCCTAACCCGTACCCTAACCCAAACCCTAACACTAACCCTAAACCTAACCCTATCCTGTACCCTAACCCTAACCCTAAACCTAGCCCTAACCTGTAACCTAAACCTAACACAAACCCTAACTGTTACCAGTACCCTAACCCATACCTAAACCCGTACCGTAATCCATACCATATCTCTAAACCGTACCCTCACCCTAACCCTAACCCATACCCTAACCCTAATCTGTACCCTAAACCTAAGCCTAAACCAAACCCTAATCATAACCCTAACACTAACCCTAACCCGTAGCCTAACCCTAACCCAAACCCTAAACATAACCCGAACTATAACACTAACCCTAACCCGTACTCTAACCCTAACCGTAACTCTAACCTGTAACCTACCCCTAACACTAACCCTAACGCTAAACAGTACCCTAAAGCTAACCCCATCCCATACCCTAACCCTAAACCTAACCCTAAACCTAACCCAAAACCTAACCTTAACCTGTCCCTAACCCTAACCCGTACCCTAACGCTTACCCTAACCCTCACCTGTACCCTAACCCAAACTCTAACCCGTACACTAACCCTAACCTTAACCCCAACCCTAAACCTAATGAAACCCAATCCCAAATCCTAACCGTAACCCTAACCTAATCCTAACCTTAACCCTTACCCTATCCCTAACCCTAACCCGTAACCTAACCCTAACCCTAACCCTGAACAGTACCCTAACTTTAACCCTAACCTGTACCCTAACCCTAATCCTAACCGTAAACCTAAACCGAACCCTAAGCCATACCCTAACACTAACCCTAACCCTAACCCGTACCCTAACCCTAACACTAACACTAACCCGAACCCTAATCCATAACCTAACCCATACCCTAACCCGTAAACTAACCCGTAACCTAACCCTAACCCTAACCCTAACCCTAACCCTAACCCATAGCCTACCCCTAAACCTGAAACTACCCCTAACCCTAACCTGAACCCTAACACTAACCCTAACCCTAACCCTAAGCTTAAACAGGACCCTAACCCATAACCTAACCCAAACTTTACAGCATTAAGTCAGTTCGTTCCATGAATAAAGCTCCACTGCACCTGGAGACACAACCGTTGAAGCCTGCAGCTTGCACCTTGCATCCCATGAGCTTCTGACAAACATGTCTAGTAAGGATGTTCATAACTTCATCTGCAGGCAGTGTGGAACTGGGAAGGACCGCGTGTCAGCTCATCTTGCAGAAGGAAGTTCCCCAGAGAGACAGCTTTCAACTAGGTACTCAGGTTTGGAAGTTAGTATGTAGCTCCCTTCTGAGGGAGGAATTACTCAGAAGTTGTTGGATTGGGCTAGGAGACACTTGTCTCTCACAAAACTTGTGTCCCGTATCGAACGATGTCCTTTTGAAGTGAAAGGTACAGGCGGTCAGCATGTGGGAGGAACAAGCCATAAGCTCATCCAAAGGAGTGTGCATCACTTGGAGGCAGGTGTCCGGTAGTCGCGAATTGACAATGCAGACACTTGGTTCTCACTCCGCTACTGTCCCGCATAGAACGGAATGCTGTGGAAGCGATCCGTACAGGCCGTCAGATTGTGGGAGGTACAGGCCATAAGCTCAACTCTGAGAAGCGTGTATGCTTTGCAGGCTCTGCTAGCCACTCTTTTATGGGAGTTAGAACCCAGCTACACTTCAATTGAACAAGGCTGTTGGAAATCGCTGTATTGAACTCAGTTACACGTGACTACAAGCCTGAAACGTCTACATGCTTTTCACAACCTCTTCCAGCACCTAACATAAAGATGTTAGGACCTATGTCTACAGGCAGTCAGGTGGCGGGAGGGTCCCGCCCTCACCTCAACTCTCACAAGGAAGCATGTTTAGAAGCCAGCTTTCAACTACCTGCATTCTTCTGGCCCTGAGAACGCAGCAGTATTTTAACTCAGGAGGTTCCAAGAATACCACTCTACTCCACCTGGAGACACCTTCCAGGCCTGCATTATTCCACTTGCGTCTCACAAGCTTCTGACAAGCGTCTTTGGTGAAGATGTTGGAAACACATTCTGCAGTCAGTGTGGAACTGTGAGGGACTGCGTGTGAGCCCAACTCTCGGATGTAAGTTGCCGTTGGATGCAGGGTTCAATTAGTTAGTATGGAACTTAGTATGTAGCACCAGTCTAAGACAGGATTACTAGGAAATCGCAGGATTGAGCTTGGAGGCACTACTCTTGTGGGCCTCACCTGGACGAGGTGACTGGTTCCTACCTGGGACTCAACTGGACCTGATAACTTTGATCCACACTTTGGCCTCACATGGCCCTGATGACTCTGGGCCCCCACCTAGGCCTCAATCTGGACCTGGTGACTGTGGTCCCCACCTGGGTCTCACCTGGACCTGGTGACTCTCGTTCCCACATGTACCACACCTGGACCTGGTGACTGTGGTGTCCTTCTAGCCTCACATTTACCTAGCGACTCCGGACCCCACCAGGGCCTCACCTGGATCTGGTGACTCTGGCCTGCAGGTTGGCCTCACATGGACCTGGTCAGTGGGGTTGCCAACTGAGCCTCACCCATACCTGGTGACTCAGGTCCCCACGTGGGCCTCACTTGGACCAGGTGAATCTGGTCCTTACCTGGTCCTCACCCGGACCTGGTGACTCTGGTCACCACCTGGGCTTCACTTGGACATGGTGAATCTGGTCCCCATCTGGGCCTCATGCAGTCCTGGTGACTTTGTTCCCCACCTGGACCTGATTGCTGTGGACTCCTTCTTGGCTTCACATGGAACAGGTGACACTGATCCTATCTGGGCCACACCCAAATCTGGTGACTCTGGTCCTCACCTGGGCATCATTGGGACCTCGTTACTCTGTTCCACACCTTTGCCTCACCTGGGCATGATGACTCTGGAAACCCTCTGAGCCTCACCCTGACCTGGTGACTCTGGTCCTCATCTGGATGTCACCTGGACCAGGTGATTACGGTACCCATCTAAGCCTCAACCATACCTAGTGACTCTGGTCCGGAACTGGGCATCACCTGGACCTAGTGAATATGCTCCCCACCTGGGCCTCATCTGGAACTGGTGACTCTGGTCCTTACCTGAGCATCATTGGGACAAGGTTACTCTATTCCCCACTGGGACTCACCTGGATCTGGTAACCCTGGTCCTCACTTTGGCCTCTTCTGTACCTGGTGACTCTGGCCACACCTGGGCCTCACCTGGAACTGGTGACTCTGATCCTCAGCATGGCCTCACCTGACCTGGTGACTGTGGTTCCCACAGGGACCTTACCTGGACCTCATGTCTCTGGTCCCCACCTGGGCCTCACCTGGACCTGTTGTCTCTGGTACCCACCTGGGTAGCATCAGGACATGGTTACACTGTTCCCTAACAGGAACCCACCTGTACCTGTCAACTCTGGTCTTCACCTGGACCACACCTGGACATGGTGACACTGGTTCCCACCTGGGTCTCACCTGGACCTGGTGAGTCTGATACCCACCTGGGCCTCACCTCTAACGGGTGACTCTCGTTTCCACATGGAGCTCATGTGGACCTGGTGGCTGCAGTGTTTCTACCTTCTCATGGACATGGTGACTCTGGTCCCCACCAGGGCCTCACCGGGACCTGGTGAGTGTGGTTGCCACGTGCAACTCACCTGGACCTGGTGACTCTGGTCTAAACCTGAGACTATCCTGGATCTGGTGACTGTGGCCCCCACCTGGGTCTCACCTGGACCTGGTGACTCTCGTTCCCACATGAACCACACCTTGACCTGATGACTGTGGTGTCCTTCGAGCCTCACATTTACCTGGTGATACCGGACCCCACCAGGGCCTCACCTGGATCTGGTGACTCTGGCCTGAAGTTTGGCCTCACCTGGACCTGGTGAGTGGGGTTGCCACCTGGGTCTCACCCATACCCAGTGACTCAGGTCCCCAAATGTGCCTCACATGGACCTGGTGAATCCGGTTCTTACCTGGTCCTCGCCTGGACCTGGTGACTCTGGTCACCACCTGGGCCTGACCTGGACCTGGTGAATCTGGTCTCCATCTGGGCCTCACCCAGTCCTGGTGACTTTGTTCCCCACCTGGACCTGATTGCTGTGGACTCCTTCTTGGCCTCACCTGGAACTGGTGAATCTGATCCTTTCTGGGCCTCACCCAGACCTGGTGACTCTGGTCCTCACCTGGGCATCATTGTGACCTGGTTACTCTGTCCCACCCCTGAGTCTCACCTGGATATTTGACTCTGGAACCTATCTTCGCCTCACCCTGACCAGGTGATTCTGGTCCCCATGTGGATGTCACCAGACCAGGTGATTCTGGTACCTCTCTAGGCCTCAAAAAGACCTGGTGACTCTGGTCCTCAACTGGGCCTCACCTGTACCTAGTGAATATGGTACCAACCTGGGACTCATCTGGACCTGGTGATTCTGGTCTGCACCTGAGACTACCCTGGATCTGGTGAGTGTGGTCTCCACCTGGCTCTCACTTGGATCTGGTGACTCTGATCCCCATCTGGGCCTCACCTGGCCCTGTTGACCATGGTCCTCAACTGGGCATAATTGGGACGCAGTTACACTGTTCCACAACTGGACCTCACCTGGACCAGGTGACTCTGGTCCCCCTCTGGATCTCACCCTGCCCGGGTGACTGTGAACCCCACATAGGTCTCACTTGGTCGTGCTGACTCTGGTTGCCACCTGCACCTCACCTCGAACTGTTGACTCTTGTTCTTTCAAGGGCCTCCCGTGTACCTGGTGATCCTGGTTCCCATCTGGGTCTCACCTGGACCTGGTGACAGTTGTTACCACCTGGGACTCACCTGGTCCTGGTTACAATGTTCCACACCTGGGCCTCACATAGACCTGTTGACCATGGTCCCCAGCCGGCCTCACATGGACCTGTTGCCTCTGGTCCCCACCTGGGCCTCACGTGTACCTGGTAACTCTGATCCATACCTGGGCCTCATCTGGACCTGGTGACTCTGGTCCCCACTTGGGCTCCACCTGGATCCGGTGACGCTGGTCCCCACCTGGACCTCTCCTGGACCTGGTGACTCTCTTTCCAACATAGACCTCACCTGGATCTGATGACTCTGGTCCTCAGTTTGGCCTCATCTGGACCTGGTGACTCTAGTCCCCACTGTGACCTAACTCAGACCTGGTGAGTCATTCCCCACCTAGGCCTCACCCAGACCTGGTGACTCTTGTCCCCAGCTATGCCTCAATTCAACCTGATGAATTTGGTCCTCACGTGGGCCTCACATGGACCTGGGACTCAGCTGGATAGAGTGGCTCTGGTTCCGACATGGGGCTCACCTGATACTGGTGACTGTGGTCTCCTTCTATGCCTCACCAGGACCTGGTGATTCTGATCCCCATCTGGGCCTTGCATGGTCCTAGTGACTCTGGTCCTCACCTAGGCAGCATTGCGACCTGGATACTGTATTCCACACCTGGGCCTCACTTTGACCGGGGACCTCTGGTCAAACTCTGGGCTTCAATCTAAACTGCTTACTTTGGTTCCCTTTTAGGGCCGCACCCTTACCTGGTGACTCTCGTCCCTCCCTGGGCTTCACTTGGACCTGGTGAATCTGGTCATTACCGGGTCGTCACCTGCACCTGGTGACTCTGGTCACCACCTGGTTCTCACCTGGACTTGGTGAATCTTCTTGCCACCTGGGCCTCACCTGGACCTTGTGACTGTGGTCCCCACCTGGATCTCCCCTGGATCTGGTGGTTCTGGTTCCCATATGGGTCTCTCCTGGACTTCGTTCCTGTGGTCTCCTTTGGCCTCACCTGGAACAACACGACCCTGATCCATATTTGGGCCTCACCTGGACCTGGTGACTCTGGTCCTTACCTGGGCATCATTGGGACCTGGTTACTCTCTTCTCTACCTGGGCCTCCCCTGGACCTGGTGACTCTGGTCTCCCTCTGGACCTCACCTTGACTTGGTGACTGTAGTCCCACCTGGGCCTCACCTGGAGGAGGTGACTGGTTCCCACAGGGACCTCACCTGGACCTGGTGACTCTGGTCCTCACATGGGCATCATGGGACCTGGTTACTCAGTTCTACATCGGGGCCTCATCTGGACCTAGTGACTCTCGATCCATCTTGGCCTCACCCTGATGTGGTGACTCTGGTCTCCACCTGTTTATCACCTGGACCGGGTGACGCTGGTCCTCCTCTGGGCCTTAACTGGAGCTGGGGACTCTGGTCCTCAACTGGGTCTCAACAGGACCTGGTGAATCTACTTCTCACTTAGGCCTCATCTGGACCTTGTGACTCTGGTCTCACCTCGGCATCAATGGGACATGGTTACTCTGTTCCCCACACGGGACTCACCTGGACCTGATAACTTTGATCCACACTTTGGCCTCACATGGCCCTGATGACTCTGGGCACCCCACCTAGGCCTCAATCTGGACCTGGTGACTGTGGTCCCCACCTGGGTCTCACCTGGACCTGGTGACTCTCATTCCCACATGAACCACACCTGGACCTGGTGACTGTGGTGTCCTTCTAGCCTCACATTTACCTGGTGACTCCGGTCCCCACCAGGGCCTGACCTGGATCTGGTGACTATGGCCTGCAGGTTGGCCTCACCTGGACCTGGTGACTGGGGTTGCCACCTGGGCCTCACCCATACCTGGTGACACAGGTCCCCACGTGGGCCTCACTTGGACCTGGTGAATCTGGTCCTTACCTGGTCCTCACCCAGAACTGGTAACTCTGGTCACCACCTGGGCCTGACCTGGACCTGGTGAATCTGGTCCCCATCTGGGCATCACCCAGTCCTGGTGGTTTTGTTCCCCACCTGGACCTGATTGCTGTGGAATATTTCTTGGCCTCACCTGGAATTGGTGACTCTGATTCGATTTGGGCATCACCCAGATCTGGTGACTCTGGTCCTCACCTCAGCATCATTGGTACCTGGTGACTCTGTTCCACACCTGAGCCTCACCTGGACATGATGACTCTGGACTCCCTCTGGGCCTCACCGTGACCTGGTGACTCTGGTCCCCATCTGGATGTCACCAGGACCAGGTGATTCTGGTACCCCTCTAGGCCTCAACCAGACCTGGTGACTCTGGTCCTCAACTGGGGCTCACCTGGACCTAGTGAATATGCTCCAAACCTGGGCCTCATCTGGACCTGGTGACTCTGGTAACTACCTGGGCATCATTGGGACATGGTTCCTCTGCATGGCCTGCAGGTTGGCCTCACCTGGACCTGGTAACTCTGGTCCTCACTTTGGCCTCTTCTGTACTAGGTGACTCCGGCCCCACCTGGGCCTCACCTGGACCGGGTGACTCTGATCCTCAGCAGCATGCCTCAAATGCACCTTTCCACTAGCTGCGTCCTAAAGGCTGTGAGAATGTAGCTACATTGTAAGTCAGGAGGTTCCATGTATACCACTCTACTTCACAAGAGACACACAGCTAGCTCCTTTGTCCTATGAGCTTCTGAGGAACACGTCTAGTGAGGATGTTCGAAATTTCATCTGAAAGCCATGTGGAACTGTGAGGGACTGGGGGTGAGCTCAAATCTCAGAAGAAAGTACCCTTTGGACACTGCGTTCCACTAGCTTCTCATGTATGGAACTTAGTATCTAGCACCAATCCTAGAGAGCAGTTCTTCACATATCTCTGGATTGGGCTTGGAGACACTAGTCATGTCGGCCGGCAACTTCCACTAACCTCTCACAACCCTTCTGTCACGATTCGAGCCTAGGCCTGATAGGAGCGAAGTGTACCTGCAGTCAGCACGTGGGAGGTACAGGGCACAAGTTCAACTCTCAGAAGTGTGTATGCTTTACAGACAGATGTCTGCTAGACACTTATTGATGGAAGCTAGAACCGAGGTACACTTTAATTGAACAAGGACGTTGGCAATCGCTGTATTGAACTCAGACACACGTGAGTACAGGCCTGTCACTTCCACATGCTTTTCACACAACCTCTTCCAGAATCTAACATAAAGATGCTAGGACCTATGTCTACAGGCAGTCAGGATGCGGGACAGTCCTGCCCTGACCTCAGCTGTTACAAGGAAGCATGGCTAGAAGTCAGCTTTCAACTAGCTGCGTTCTTATGGCAGTGAGAATGTAGCAGTATTCTAATTCCGGAAGTTCCAAGATGACCACTCTACTGTACCTGGAGATATCTTCCAGGTCTGCATTGTTCCACTGGCGTCTCACAAGATTCTGACAAAAGTCTATGGTGAAGATGTTTGATAATCATTCTGCAGGCAGTACCAGACCGTGAGGGACTGAGTGCGAGCTCAACTCTGTAAAGTAAGTTGCTTTTGGACAAGACGTTCAACAAGCTTCTCACCTATGGAACTTAGTATGTAGCACCAGTCTAACACAGGAATTACTAGGAAATCGCTGGATTGAGCTTGGAAGCACTAGTCTTGTGTGCCGGGACTTTCCACTTACCTCTCACAACACTTCAGTCACGCATCGAGCCTAGGCCTGTTAGCAGTGAAGTGTACCTGCAGGCAGGATGTGGGAAGTACAGGCCATAAGCTCAACTCTCAAAAGTGTGTACGCCTGGGAGGCAGATGTCTGCTACCCACTCGTACATGGGAGTTAGAAACTAGCTACACTCTGAAGAAGGCCATTTGAAATCGGTGTATTCAACTCAGATAATTGGGAATACAGGCCTGACGCTTCCACATGCATTTAGCCGTCCTCTCCCAGCACCTAACATAAGGATATTAGCAGTTACGTCTATGGGCAGGCAGGTTGCGGGAGGGTCCTGCCCTGAGCTCAGCTCTCAAAAGGAAACAAGCCTAGAAGACAGCTTTCTACTAGCTCGTTCTGATGGCCATGAGACCATAGCAGCACTGAAAGGCGGGACGTTCCATGAATACCGCTCTACTGCACCTGGATACACAACCATTGAAGCCTGCAGCTGGCCCTTGCGTCCTATGAGACTCTGACAAACATGTCTAATGAGGATGTTCGTATCTGCATCTTCAGGCAGTGTGGACTGGGAAGGACCGTGTGTCAGCTCATCTAGCAGAAGGAAATTCCCCAGAGAGTGAGCTTTCAGCTAGGTACTCCGGTTTGGAAGTTAATATGTAGCTCCCATCTGAGGGAGGAATTCCTCGGAAGTCGCTGGATTGAACTAAGAGACACTTGCCTCTCGCAAAACTTGCGTCCCGTATCGAACGAAATCCTCTGGAAGTGAAGCGTACAGGCGGTCAGCATGTGGCGGGTACAAGCCATAAGCTCAATTCAAAGGAGAGTGCATGCCTTGCAGGCAGGTGTCCGCTAGGCGCGAAATTGACGAGGCTGTCACTTGGTTCTCACTCCACCACTCTCCCGCATACAACGAAATGCTGTGAAAGTGGATCGTACAGGCAGTCAGGATGGGGGAGGTACAGGCCATAAGCTAAACTCTCAGAAGTGTGTATGCTTTGCAGGCTGATTGCTAGACACTTATCGAGGCGAGGTATACCACTGCTACACTCTAATTGTCCAAGGACGTTGGCAATCGCTGTATTCAACTCAGATACACGTGAGTACAGTCCTGACACTTCCACTGGCATTTCTCCAACCTCTCCCAGCACGTAACGTAAGGATGTTAGCAGCTATGACTATGGGCATGCAGGATGCGGGAGGGTCCTGCCCTGAGCTCACCTCTCACAAGAGACCATGCCTTGAAGCCAGCTTTCAACTAGCTGCGTTCTAATGGCCGTGAGACCATAGCAGTCTTCTAACTCAGGAAGGTACGAAGAATACCACTCTACTGCAGCTGGAGACACCTTCCAGCCTGCATTATTCCAGTTTGCTACGCACAAGCTTCTGACAAAGGTCTCTGGGAAGAAGTTCAAAACTCATTCTGCAGGCAGGGTGGAACTGTGAGGGACGGGGTGTGAGCTCAACTCTTGGAAGAGAGATGCTTTTGGACTCGGGGTTCAGCTATTTCTCATGTATGGAACTTGGTATGTAGCACCTGTCTAAGACAGGATTATAGGAAATCGATGGCTTGAGCTGGAGGCACTAGTCTTGTGTGCCGGGACTTTCCACTTACCTCTCACAACACTTCAGTCACGCATCGGGCCTAGGCCTGTTAGCAGCGAAGTGTAACCTGTAGGCAGAATGTGGGAAGTAGAGGCCATAAGCTCAAATCTCAATAGTGTGTACACCTGGGAGGCGATGTCTGCTACCCACTCATACATGGGAGTAGAAAGTAGCTACAGTCTTTGAAGAAGGCCGTTTGAAATCGCTGTATTCACCTCAATATTCGTGAGTACAGCCCGTGACACTTCCACATGCATTTCGCCGTCCTCTCCCAGCACCTAACATAAGGATATTAGCCAGTACGTCTCGGGCAGGCAGGATGCGGGAGGTCTTGCCCTGAGCTAGCTCTCAAAAGGAGCCATACCTAGAAGCCAGCTTTCTACTAACCGCGTTCTGATGGCCATGAGAACCTGACAGCCTTGTTATTCAGGATGTTCCATGAATACGCTTTACTGCACCTGGAGACACAACCTTGGAGCCTGCAGATTGCTCCTTGCATCCCATGAGCTTCTGACAAACATGTCTAGTGAGGATATTCGTAACTGCATCTGCAGGCAGTGTGGAACTGGGAAGGACCGCGTGTCAGCTCATCTCGCAGAGGGAAATTCCCCAGAGAGAGTGCTTTCAGCTAGGTACTCAGGTTTGGAAGTTAGTATGTAGCTCCCATCTGAGGGAGTAATTCCTCAGAAGTCGCAGGATAGAACTAAGAGACACTAGCCTCTCGCAAAACCTATGTCCCGTTTTCAACGAAATCCTTTGGAAGTGAAGCATACAGGTGGTCAGCAAGAGGGAGGATCAAGCCATAAGCTCATCCAAAGGAGTGTGCATCACTTGGAGGCAGCTGTCCGCTAGGCACAAAATTGACAAGGCAGACACTTGGTTCTCACTCCGCTCCTGTCCCGCATAGAATGGAATGCAGTGGAAGAGATCCGTACAGGCTGTCAGATTGTGGGAGGTACAGGCCATAAGCTCAACTCTGAGAAGCGTGTATGCTTTGCAGGCAGATGTCTGCTAGCCACTCTTTTATGGGAGTTAGAACCTAGCTAC